>NC_057803.1:519098159-519398159 GCF_018294505.1 Triticum aestivum | reverse complement strand
TATATATTAGTTAGGCTTCAAGTGCGTACTTGTTAGTTAAACCTATGTATAAATCATCACACTAAATACGACTAATAAGTAGTACAGTACCAGTACTAGTATACGTCGGTCAAATTATTCATCATGTCCACACATTGAATTGACGTGACAACATGCTGCGCGTGAGGTGACACAAGAATCCCGGCGGCGTGTTCGGGTATTCTGGACTTCAAATTTGGAGTACCACTTATCTGTCGAAATCTTTCATCATTCACTTAAAATAGTCGATTGATCATACATTGAGTACGATATAACTGGAGTTACTGATGCAAGTCGAAGAAGGATTGGCCCGTGCTGCCGGCTGGCATCAGGTTCAATCCCACGGATCAGGAGCTGATCGAGCACCTTGAGGCCAAAGTGAGTGCTAACAGCGCGAGATTTCAGTCTCTCATCGATTTGTTCATACCAACCATCGACAGCGAGCACGGCATATGTTAAACCCAACCTGAGAAACTTCCAGGTAAGACACCGATCGGCCGTCTACTGGCACAAACATATTCCTTTGTTTATAGCTCTATTTTTCTTTTTAGATGCAGACCTGGTGAAGCAATTACAATTTGACAGTTAATAAAAAGTGAACAAGTGACTGCAACATGCCAAAGATGTTATGAAAATGCCAACTAGGTACACTAAAACCTGTATTCCACAATACTGCAGGTATCACACTGAGTGGCCGCCTAAGGAAGCATTTCTTCCAGCGCAATTCCAGGGTGTTCAAAACGGGTGTGTGGAGTGCAGCATGCACGCGATGTGGCACAAGACCGGCAATACCTTGCCGGTGATGGTCAACGGCCGGCAGACGGGCAGCAAAAAAGGTTCTGGTGCTGCACACCAACAAGAACTTTGACCAGCAGAGGACCAACTGGGTGATGCACCAGTACCACCTCGGGGCCCTGGAGCGAGAGAAGGAGCGGGAGCTGGTCCTCTGCAAGATTTTCTACCAGACGAACACTAGGGCCAGGAGTAAAAAGATTATAAGTTAGTTTGGTATTGGTAGTTGTACTACCTTGTCGTCCGCAAGTTGGTATTGTTGTTAACGATCTTTTGGTATGAACTTGCATTTTCTTCCAACCATCATGCCAAGGGTCGACGTGGATATAAAGCTGAATCATTTGTTTCGAAACGAATTTTCAGGCACCTGATTTTTATTTGATGGGTAGCATAAGCACCCGCCGTTCGAATTCCCAGTTCTCCATTTTTTTCAAAACAAGTGCATGCACTTATTATCACGATAAAAAAACAATATCCGTGCTGCATCCCAGTTATCAGTCTGTACTTGCAGAATTCTCTCGTTTATTGAGCACGTATATTGTTTTTTCAGGTCGAGCAAGTTTCAACTGGGATGTAGATTGCCCAGGGTTGTTTTGTTTTTAACAGGCCCAGCCCATGACGACAACGGGGCACAAAGATCCAGCAGGTATCTACTGGCCTCTGGCCCGCCAGTGTTAGTTATATTTTGTCTTACAACATCCGCAGGCAGTTTTTTTACTGAATCAAACACACAGCCCAGTTCTATTTTCCTCTTGAAACGCATGTCCTACATCCGTTTTCTAATCTCTACCTATAGTTTTACTAGTTCATATACACGTATCATTATATTGAAAACACATAAAATTCCCTTTTCATATTTACATCCTTATTTTTGTTGTTTTTTCCCACCCAGCACTGATTTTTTACCACCGGTTTTCCCTTAAACCAACTAAATTGTCCCACATCTTATTTGCTTACAAAAACAAAACGATTTTTTTGGCAAATCAATAAGTTCTTAAAAAATGTTTATCATTTAGGGATTACAACAGTTCGGACTCCACCGAAATATGCAAAATAAGGTTGGACTTTTTGACCGTGGTCCTGGGCAGAAAATGGGTTGTAATAAATTACTTAAGAATTAGCAAATGGGCTGCAAATTATAAAAAATAGCAAATGGGCTTTATGTTGTCTGCCACAGATTTGGAGGCTGACTTGTGGGCCTACTAAGTTCATGCGTACACAAGGTTTCTCAAAAAAGAAACTTAGTCAACAATCGACTCTACCAGCGTCAGACCGTTAGATGTCAATCTAACGGCAATCGTGCTTCTTCAGTCTCTGATCTTCCTGCCCCAGCCGCCCAAACCAGCGCCGTCGGAACCGCCTGCTCCCGCCTCCCGTGGCCGGCAGTGCTGCCGGGAAGGCCTCACGGCCCCATCATACTCGCATCCCTGGCCTGTCTATCCCTCTACTCACCCACACCTCCTGTTATTTTCCGGCGACGGCAGCCGAACCAGTCAACCCTCGTACTCTCCACCGCGTGGGCAGCCACTGCCGTGTCTTCCCCGGCTCCGTGTCGTTCCCTTCGTAGGCCTCGCCGTCGTCCACCGCCCTGGTGCTCTCGGCGCGGCGTGGTCAACGATGTCCATCCAACGGTCGTAGTGCTTCTTCAACCTCTGGTCTTCTTGCCCCAGCCGCCCAAAGCAGCGCCGGTCGTGCCGCATGCTCCTGACTCCCGTGGCCGGCTGTGCTACCGCGGAGGCCTCACCGTCCACATACTACTCCCACCGCTGGCCAGGCCATCCCTCCACTCACCCACTCCCCCTATTATTCTGCGGTGACGGCAGCCTCACACCGCAGCCGAACCAGTGAACCCTTGTACTCCTCTCCGCGTGGGCATCCACTGTCGTGTCTTCCCCGGCTCCGTGTCGTCCCCTTCCTAGGCCTCACCGTCGTCCACCGTCGTGGTGCTCTCGGCGCAGCGTGGTCAATGTGGTCAACGACCGACTTCCATCGGAAGAGTACTGTATATGGAGAGGCTGACAGCTGGGTCCACGGCAGCCGCAAGGAAGTGCCTCCTTATTACGCCCAAAATAATTCTTCCTCCACCTGACAGCAGGGACCCACTGGACGGGCCACCAGTATTTCGCGGAAAAAATGTTTCCCCCCTGACTGCTGGGACCCACCGGACGGGCCACCGTATTTCGCGAAAAAAACTTTGCCCCTGACTACTAGGACCCACTGGACGGACCACAGTATTTCGCAAAAAAACATCCCCCCCCCCCCGCTGTCATCTCGGACCCACCGGAAGTGCCTCCTTATTACGCACAGAAAAATGAATACTCCCCCTGCTAGCTGGGACCCAAGCTGGTGGGAGGCTGACTTGTGGGCCTACTAAGTTGACGAGGATGGAGGGCTTTGTCAACTTAGTCAATATGAACGATTCTAGCTCCAGTGACCGTACGATATCCATCCAACGGCCGTGGTGCTTCTTCAACCTCTGGTCTTCTTGCTCCAGCCGCCCAAAGCTGCGCCGGTCGTGTCGCGTGCTCCTGCCTCTCGTGGCCGGCTGTGATGCCGCAGAGGCCTCACCGCCCCCTACTACTCCCACCGCTGGCCCATGCTATCCCTCTACTCACCCACACCCCGTATTATTCTACGGCGACGGCAGCCTCACACCGCAGCCGAACCAGTGAACCCTCATACTCCTCTCCGCGTGGGCATCCACTGCCGCGTCTTCCCCGGCTCCGCATCGTCCCCTTCCTAGGCCTCGTCGTCGTCCACCGCCTTGGTGCTCTCGGCGCGGCGTGGTCAATGTGGTCAACGACCGACTTCCATCGGAAGAGTACTGTATGTGGAGGGGCCGACAGCTGGGTCCACGGCCACAACCCAGTTTTTTTGTGATTTTCCAAGTAAGTCGCTTTGTCAGGCCTGTTGGGCTGCAAATCTTTCAAGACGAGGAGAGCTTCATTCGGCTGGCCGAGAAAATGGCCCATCAGTAATGAGAAATGGGATGTACATTTTTAAAACACATCAAACCGACAATTAGTTTAAAATATCTTTTTTTTTCATTTCAAAATTTTAAATTACATTAATTTTTATGCGTGGAGAATTTGTTGGATTTGATATTGATATAAATTTATTTTTAAAATCAATTTGAATGTGAGTCAAAATTTCGGGATTAAAAACAGTTCGGACCGCACCGAAATATGCAAAATTTTGTTAATTTTTTAACCGTGGCCACAATATGGGCTGTAATGCTAACAAAAAGAATATGGGCTCCCAAAAAACCTTAAGAATTAGCAAATGGGCTGTAAATTATTAGAAATAATGGCAGATGGGCTGTATGTTGTTTTCCACAGATTTGAGGCTTTCCTAAAAAAAGGTTGACGCACAAGCACTGACTGTTGGATCTCCATCCAACGGCCGTCGTGCTTCTTCAATCTCCGCTCTTCTTGCTCCAGCCGCTCAAACAAGCGCCGGCGGGACTGCCTGCTCCCTCCTCCTTGCGGTCGGCTGTGCTGCCGCGCAGGCCTCACCGCCCGACGGTACTCCCATCGCTGGCCTAGCCATCCCTCTACTCATCCACACCTGTTGTTATTCTTCGGCGACGGCAGATGAACCAGTAAACCCTCGTACGTACTCCCATCGCTGGCCTAGCCATCCCTCTACTCACCCACACCTGTTGTTATTCTTCGGCGACGGCAGACGAACCAGTAAACCCTCGTACAGTCGTACTCCCCTCCACGTGGGAAACAACTGCCAAGTCTTCCCTGCCTCCGTGTCGTCCCCTTCCTAGGCCTCGACGTCGTCCACCGCCCTGGTGCTCTCGGCACGGCGTGGTCAACGTGGTCAAGGAACGACTTCCATCGGACGTGGACTGTACGTGGAGAGGCTGACAGCTGGGTCCACGGCCGCAGCAAGGAAGTGCCTCCTTATTACACGGAAAATAATGATTCCTCCACCTGGCAGCTGGGACCCACCGGACGGGCCACTGTATTTCGCAAAAAAAATGTTTCCCCCTGACTGCTGGGACCCACCAGCTACATCTTCACACACAAGGAAGTGCGTCCGGGCAAAAAAAACGATTTGCCCCCTGACTGCTGGGACCCACCAGCTACATCTTCACACACAAGGAAGTGCGTCCGGGCAAAAAAAACGATTTGCCCCCTGACTGCTGGGACCCACCAGCTACATCTTTGCAGGCAAGGAAGTGTCTGACAGTCGGGACCCACCTGGTCGAAGCGTACGTAGTGTTGTCATTCTGGTCGCGAACATGTACATACATACTAGTCGATGTAGAGGCGCGCACGTGTCGTAGTAGAGGCGCGCACGTAGCATGTACACATACGTATAGCGGCCAGGGTGCAAGAAAGAAAATACGGCCACGTATGTGTACATACGGGTGGGGTCTCGAACGCCTACTCGCGCATACGTACGGCCAGGGCTCGTGTACATGGCTGGGTCGGAACAGAGAAACAGCATCGTCGTCGTGTTCATGGGGACGCAACGGAATTCGTCGTGTTCATGGGGAGGCAACAGAATGTGTCGTGTTCATCGGGAGGGCTTGGACGGAACAGGCGATGGAAACGAGGCCTGGCGTACCGCAGAACGGAGGAAACGGCCTTGTGTTCGACCGGCCACGTTCGAAACGGGATCCTATTCATCAGGAGGGGTCTGGTGTACCGCAAAATGGAGGAAACGGACCTCCTACGGTCGAAACGGGGGTCCTGTTGATCAGGAGGGGTGTGGCGTACCGCAAAACGGACGAAACAGACTTGTGTTGGAGCGCTACGGTCGAAATGGGGGTCCTGTTCATCGGGAGGGGTGTGGCGTACTGCAAAACGGGACTCCACGGGATACTGTTCATCTCCACTGTCGACCCCCTCCAGCCTCCACGAGCTACTATTCATCCACCGTCGACCTCCTCCAGCCTCCACCTGCGACTGTTCATCAACGGGCTCCTGTTCATCCAGCCTCCACCGCACGCTACTCCACCGGCTACTGTTCAACCAGCCCTCTCCACGGGCTCCTGTTCAACCACCCCTCCACGGGCTACTGTTCATCCTGCCCTCCACCGTCTACTGTTCATCCTGCCCTCCATGGGGTGGTCCTGTTCATCCAGCCCTCCACGGGGTCCTGTTCATCCAGCCCCAACCGGCTCAATCGATCGGGGTCCTGTTCATCCACCCCCACTAGGAACTGTTCATCAACCCCCCCCCCCCCCGCAACGCTCACTTTTCATCCAGAGGCAGCATCGATCGGCTTCAGTTAGCAGCAGTAGCGAAGGAATCGCTCGATCGGGTTCAGTTAACAGCCACCGATCGATCGCTCTGGTTCAGTAACGCGTAGCCTGCAGTGCAATCGCTCGGGTTCAGTTAGAGCCCAACGCCTCGCTCGGGTTCAGTTAGAGACAACGCCTCGCACACACGCGCGTACGTGTACGAGAGAAACGCGCATCGCTCGGCCCCCGACCTCCCACCGTAACCGGGAACTCCCTGAAATTTTCCTCCCCGTCACTTCTACCACAGTTTTTCCGTCATGGACGGCCCAAAGAATGTCATGCAGCTGCGTCTCTGGCCCGCCCAGGACGAAAAGCCCATTTTCTGTCATGATTTTTTGTCATAGAAGTAGGAGCCCACCACATCTATGATGATACCGGTTTTGTCACAATTATCGTCATAGAAGTGTCATATGTATGACAGAAAAAAAATTCGTTCGGCCCAAAATGTCATGGATGTGTCTTTTTTTTGTAGTGTGTACCCGAGAGATCCCATCTTGGGGCCTTTTCCGGAGCTCCACCGGAGTGGGCATTGATCATGGAGGGCCTCTATATCAACTCCATGGCTTCTCCGGTGATGTGTGAGTAGTTTACTTCAGACCTACGGGTCCATAGTTATTAGCTAGATGGCTTCTTCTCTCTCTTTGGATCTCAATACAAAGTTCTCCTCGATCTTCTTGGAGATCTATTCGATGTAATCTTCTTTTGCGGTGTGTTTGTCGATATCTGATGAATTGTGGGTTTATGATCCAGATTATCTATGAACAATATTTGATTCTCCTCTGAATTCTTTTATGTATGATTGATTTATCATTGCAAGTCTCTTCGAATTATCAGTTTGGTTTGGCCTACTAGATTGATCTTTCTTGCAATGGGAGAAGTGCTTACCTTTGGGTTCAATCTTGCGGTGCTCGATCCCAGTGACAGAAAGGGCACCGACATGTATTGTATTGTTTCCATCAAGGATAAAAAGATGGGGTTTATATCATATCGCATGAGTTTAACCCTCTACATCATGTCATCTTCCTTAAAGCATTACTCTGTTCTTATGAACTTAATACTCTAGATGCATGCTGGATAGCGGTCGATGTGTGGAGTAATAGTAGTAGATGCAAAATCGTTTCGGTCTACTTGCCTCGGACATGATGCCTATATACATGATCATACCTAGATATTCTCATAACTATGCTCAATTCTATCAATTGCTCGACAGTAATTCGTTTACCCACCGTAATACTTAATGCTCTTGAGAGAAGCCACTAGTGAAACCTATGGCCCCCGGGTCTATCTATCATCATATTAATCTTCCAATACTTAGTTATTTCTTTTGCCTTTTATTTTACTTTGCATCTTTATCATAAAAATACCAAAAATATTATCTTATCATATCTATCATATCGCACTCTCATAAGTGACCGTGAAGGGCTTGACAACCCCTTTATCGCGTTGGTTGCGAGGTTCTTATTTGTTTGTGTAGGTGCATGGGACTTGAGTGTGATCTCCTACTGGATTGATACCTTGGTTCTCAAAAACTGAGGAAAATACTTACGCTACTTTGCTGCATCACCCTTTCCTCTTCAAGGGAAAACCAATGCTGTACTCAAGAGGTAGCAAGAAGGATTTCTGGCGCCGTTGCCGGGGAGATTCATGCCAAGTCAAGTCAAGATTTGACTCCCAACAACGAGTCATTTCAGGTGTCGTTGCCAAGTCAAAACATACCAAGTACCTATCACAAACCCTTATCCCTCGCATTACATTATTTGCCATTTGCCTCTCGTTTTCCTCTCCCCCACTTCACCCTTGCCATTTGATTCGCCCTCTCTCCCTCTCTCTCTCTCCGTTCCCCTTCTCTTTCCCTATTTGCCTATTTTGCCCGTTACTTGTTTGCTTGTGTGTTGGATTGCTTGCTTGTCACGATGGCTGAAGATAATACTAAATTGTGTGATTTTACCAATACCAACAATAATGATTTTCTTAGCACTCCGATTGCTCCTCTTACCGATGCTGAATCTTGTGAAATTAATGCTGCTTTGTTGAATCTTGTCATGAAAGATCAATTCGCCGGCCTTCCTAGTGAAGATGATGCTACCCATCTAAATAGCTTTGTTGATTTGTGTGATATGCAAAAGAAGAAAGATGTGGACAATGATATTGTTAAATTGAAGCTATTTCTGTTTTCCCTTAGAGATCATGCTAAAGCTTGGTTTTCGTCTTTTGCCTAAAAATAGTATTGATTCATGCAATAAGTGCAAAGATGCTTTTATCTCTAAGTATTTTCCTCCCACTAAAATCATCTCTCTTGGAAACGATATTATGAATTTTAAGCAACTTGATCATGAACATGTTGCACAATCTTGGGAGAGGATGAAACTAATGATACGTAATTGCCCTACACATGGTTTGAATCTTTGGATGATTATACATAATTTTTATGCCGGATTGAAATTTTCTTCTAGAAATCTTTTAGATTCGGCCGCGGGAGGCACTTTTATGGAAATCACTTTAGAATAAGCTACCAAACTCCTAGATAATATTATGGTTAATTATTCTCAATGGCACACCGAAAGATCTACTAGTAAAAAAGTGCATGCAATTGAAGGAATTAATGTTTTGAGTGGAAAGATGGATGAACTTATGAAATTGTTTGCTAATAAGAGTGCTCCTACTAATCCTAATGATATGCCTTTGTCTACTTTGATTGAGAATAATAATGAATCTATGGATGTGAATTTTGTTGGTAGGAACAATTTCGTTAATAATGCGTATAGAGGTAATTTTAATCCTACGCCGTTTCCTAGTAATTCCTCTAATAATTATGGTAATTCATACAAAAATTCTTATGTAAATTATAATAAGATGCCCTCTGATTTTGAATCTAATATTAAAGAATTTATTACTTCGCAAAAGAGTTTCAATGCTTTGATTGAAGAAAAATTGCTTAAGATTGATGAGTTGGCTAGGAACGTTGATAGAATTTCTCTTGATGTTGATTCTTTGAAACTTAGATCTATTCCACCTAAGCATGATATCAATGATTCTCTCAAAGCCATGAGAATTTCCATTGAAGAGTGCAAAGAAAGAACCGCTAGGATGCGTGCTAAGACAGATTGCTTTGTGAAAGCGTGTTCTTCTAGTTTTCATGATAATAAGCATGAAGATCTAAAAGTGATTGATGTGTCCCCTATTAAATCTTTGTTTTGCAATATGAATCTTGATAATGATGGGATTGAAGATGATCCACGTTTACCTAGAAGGCGTTCTAAAAATTCAGAGTTTGTAGATCTTGATGCTAAAATTGATAAAAGTGGGATTGGAGAGATTAAAACTTTAAATAGTAATGAACCCACTATTTTGGATTTCAAGGAATTTAATTATGATAATTTCTCTTTGATAGATTGTATTTCCTTGTTGCAATCTGTGCTAAATTCTCCTCATGCTTATAATCAAAATAAAGATTTTACTAAACATATCGTTAATGCTTTGATGCAATCTTATGAAGAAAAACTTGAGTTGGAAGTTTCTACCCCTAGAAAACTTTATTATGAGTGGGAACCTACAATAAAGATTAAAATTAAATATCATGAGTGCTATGCTTTGTGTGATTTGGGTGCTAGTGTTTCTTCGATTTCGAAAACTTTATGTGATTTGCTAGGTTTCCGTGATTTTGATGATTGTTTTTTAAACTTGCACCTTGCGGATTCCACTATTAAGAAACCTATGGGAAGAATTAATGATTTTCTTATTGTTTCAAATAGGAACTATGTGCCCGTATATTTCATTGTTCTTGATATAGATTGCAATCCTTCATGTCCTATTATTCTTGGTAGACCTTTACTTAGAACGATTGGTGCAATTATTGATATGAAGGAAGGGAATATTAAATTCCAATTTCCATTAAGGAAAGGCATGGAACACTTCCCTAGAAAGAAAGTTAAATTACCATATGAATCTATTATGAGAGCCACTTATGGATTGCCTACCAAAGATGGCAATACCTAGATCTATCTTCGCTTTTATGCCTAGCTAGGGGCGTTAAACCATAGCGCTTGTTGGGAGGCAACCCAATTTTATTCGTATTCCTTGATTTTTGCTCCTGTTTAGTAATAAATAATTTATCTAGACTCTGTTTTGGTTGTGTTTTTTGTGTTTAATTAGTGTTTTTTCCAAGTAGAACCGTTGGGAAGACTTGGGGAAAGTCTTTTTGGTCTTGCTGTAAAAAACAGAAACTTTAGCGCTCACGAGAATAGCTTCCATTTTTATTTGGAAAGTGATATTTATTTAATTCTTTTTGCGGATGATTAATAGATAAATTCCTCAGGTCCAGAAATTTATTTTATAATTTTTGGGGTTCCAAAGTTTGCGTTAGCTACAGATTACTACAGACTGTTCTGTTTTTGACACATTCTGTTTTTCATGTGTTGTTTGCTTATTTTGATGAATCTATGGCTAGTAAAAGAGTTTATAAACCATAGAGAAGTTGGAATAAAGTAGGTTTAACACCAATATAAATAAATAATGAGTTCATTACATTACCTTGAAGTGGTGTTTTGTTTTCTTTCGCTAACGGAGCTCATGAGATTTTCTATTTTAAGTTTTGTGTTGTGAAGTTTTCAAGTTTTGTGTAAAGATTTGATGGATTATGGAATAAGGAGTGGCAAGAGCCTAAGCTTGGGGATTCCCATGGCACCCAAGGTAAAATTCACGGACACCAAAAATCCTAAGCTTGGGGATGCCCCGGAAGGCATCCCCTCTTTCGTCTTCGTCTATCGGTAACTTTACTTGGAGCTATATTTTTATTCACCACATGATATGTGTTTTGCTTGGAGCGTCTTGTATGATTTGATTCTTTGATTTTTAGTTTACCACAATCATCCTTTCTGTACACACCTTTTGAGAGAGACTCACATGATTTGAAATTTATTAGAATACTCTATGTGCTTCACTTATATCTTTTGAGCTATATAGTTTTTGCTCTAGTGCTTCACTTATATCTTTTAGAGCATGGTGGTGGATTTGTTTTATAGAAACTATTGTTATCTCATGCTTCACTTATATTATTTTGAGAGTCCTTTAGAACAACATGGAAATTTTCTTTAATATAAAAACTTTCATAGAAGTGCATTGAATACTATGAGAAGTTCGATACTTGATAATTGTTTTGAGATATGGAGATGGTGATATTAGAGTCATGCTAGTTGAGTAGTTGTGAATTTGAGAAATAATTGTGTCAAAGTTTGTGATTCCCGTAGCATGCAGGTATGGTGAACCGTTATGTGATGAAGTCGGAGCATGATTTATTTATTGATTGTCTTCCTTATGAGTGGCGGTCGGGGACGAGCGATGGTCTTTTCCTACCAATCTATCCCCCTAGGAGCATGCGCGTAATACTTTGTTTCGATAACTAATAGATTTTTGCAATAAGTATGTGAGTTCTTTATGACTAATGTTGAGTCCATGGATTATATGCACTCTCACCCTTCCACCATTGCTAGCCTCTCTAGTATCAGGCAACTTTCGCCGGTACCATACACCAACCATATACCTTCCTCAAAACAGCCACCATACCTACCTATTATGGCATTTCCATAGCCATTCCGAGATATATTGCCATGCAACTTTCCACCGTTTCGTTATTATGACACGCTTCATCATTGTCATATTGCTTGCATGATCATGTAGTTGACATCGTATTTGTGGCAAAGCCACCATTCATAATTCTTCATACATGTCACTCATGCATCATTGCACATCCCGGTACACCGCCGGAGGCATTCACATAGAGTCATATTTTGTTCTAAGTATTGAGTTGTAATTCCTGAGTTGTAAGAAATTAAAGTGTGATGATCATCATTATTAGAGCATTGTCCCAAGTGAGGAAAGGATGATGGAGACTATGATTCCCCCACAAGTCGGGATGAGATTCCGGACGAAAAATAAAATAAAAAGGGAAAATAGGCCAAAAAGAAAAAAAGGCCCAAATAAAAAAATGAGAGAAAAAAAGAGAAGGGACAATGCTACTATCCTTTTTCCACACTTGTGCTTCAAAGTAGCACCATGATCTTCATGATAGAGAGTCTCCTATGTTATCACTTTCATATACTAGTGGGAATTTTTCATTATAGAACTTGGCTTGTATATTCCAATGATGGGCTTCCGCAAAATGCCCTAGGTCTTCATGAGCAAGCAAGTTGGATGCATACCCACTTAGTTTCTTTTGTTGAGCTTTCATATACTTATAGCTCTAGTGCATCAGTTGCATGGCAATCCCTACTCACTCACATTGATATCTATTGTTGGCAATCTCCATAGCCCGTTGATACGCCTAGTTGATGTGAGGCTATCTTCTCCTTTTTGTCTTCTCCACAACCACCATTCTATTCCACCATAGTGCTATATCCATGGCTCACGCTCATATATTGCGTGAAGATTGAAAACGTTTGAGAACATCAAAAGTATGAAACAATTGCTTGGCTTGTCATCGGGGTTGTGCATGATTTAAATATTTTGTGTGGTGAAGATATAGCATAGCCAGACTATATGATTTTGTAGGGATAACTTTCTTTGGCCATGTTATTTTAACAAGACATAATTGCTTAGTTAGTATGCTTGAAGTATTATTATTTCTATGTCAATATTAAACTTTTATCTTGAATCTTTCAGATCTGAACATTCATGCCACAATAAAGAAAAATTACATTGAGAAATATGTTAGAAAGCATTCCACATCAAAAATTCTTCTTTTATCATTTACCTACTCGAGAACGAGTAGGAATTAAGCTTGGGGATGCTTGATACGTCTCCAACGTATCTATAATTTTTGATTGCTCCATGCTATTATATTATCTATTTTGGATGTCAATGGGCTTTATTTTACACTTTTATATCATTTTTGGGACTAACCTACTAACCGGAGGCCCAGCCCAAATTGTTATTTTTTTGCCTATTTTAGGGTTTCGAAGAAAAGGAATATCAAACGGAGCCCAAACGGAATGAAACCTTCGGGAACATGATTTTCTCAACAAACGTGATCTAGGAGACTTGGAGTGGGCGTCAAGAAACAAGGGAGGAAGGCACGAGGCAGGGGCACACCTCCCCCCCCCCCCCCGGGGGGGGCGCGCCCTCCACCCTTGTGGGCCCTCCGTTGCTCCATCGACGTACTTCTTCCTCCTATATATATATCCACGTACCCCCCAAACATCCAGGAGCACCACGAAAACCTAATTCCACCACTGCAACCTTCTGTACCTGAGAGATCCCATCTTGGGGCCTTTTCCGGAGCTCCGCCGGAGGGGGCATTGATCACGGAGGGCCTCTACATCAACTCCATGGCCTCTCCGTTGATGTGTGAGTAGTTTACTTCAGACCTACGGGTCCATAGTTATTAGCTAGATGGCTTCTTCTCTCTCTTTGGATCTCAATACAAAGTTCTCCTCGATCTTCTTGGAGATCTATTCGATGTAATCTTCTTTTGAAGTGTGTTTGTCGAGATCCGATGAATTGTGGGTTTATGATCCAGATTATCTATGAACAATATTTGATTCTCCTCTGAATTCTTTTATGTATGATTGGTTTATCTTTGCAAGTCTCTTCAAATTATCAGTTTGGTTTGGCCTACTAGATTGATCTTTCTTGCAATGGGAGAAGTGCTTAGCTTTGGGTTCAATCTTGCGGTGCTCGATCCCAGTGTCAGAAAGGGAACCGACACGTATTGTATTGTTGTCATCGAGGATAAAAAGATGGGGTTTACATCATATTGCATGAGTTTATCCCTCTACATCATGTCATCTTCCTTAAAGCATTATTCTGTTCTTATGAACTTAATACTCTAGATGCATGCTGGATAGCGGCCGATGTGTGGAGTAATAGTAGTAGATGCAGAATCGTTTCGGTCTACTTGTCTCGGACGTGATGCCTATATACATGATCATACCTAGATATTCTCATAACTATGCTCAATTCTATCAATTGCTCGACAGTAATTCGTTTATCCACCGTAATACTTATGCTCTTGAGAGAAGCCACTAGTGAAACCTATGGCCCTCGGGTCTATCTTTAATCATATTAATCTTCCAATACTTAATTATTTCTTTTGCCTTTTATTTTACTTTTCATCTTTATCATAAAAATACCTAAAATATTATCTTATCATATCTATTAGATCTCACTCTCGTAACTGATCGTGATGGGCTTGACAACCCCTTTATCGCGTTGGTTGCGAGGTTCTTATTTGTTTGTGTAGGTGCGTGGGACTTGAGCGTGATCTCCTACTGGATTGATACCTTGGTTCTCAAAAACTAAGGGAAATACTTACGCTACTTTGCTGCATCACCCTTTCCTCTTCAAGGGAAAACCAACGCAGTGCTCAAGAGGTAGAAGAGCCCCCTTTCCTTCTCCTTCTCCTTCTCCTTCTCCCTCTCCTTCCCCCTTTCCCCCTCCGATAAAAGGAAGGGGCGAATTGGACTGGGAGCCCAAGTGGGACTCCTCCCACTTGTGGCGCCCTAGAGACGGCCTCCTCCCCTCTCCCTCCTTTATATACGAGGGCAGGGGCGCCTCTAAGACACATCAGTTGTTCCTGGCCGTGTGCGGCGCCCCCTTCCACCGTTTACTCCTCCGGTCATATTATCGTAGTGCTTAGGCGATGCCCTGTGTGGATCACTTCACCATCACTGTCACCACGCCGTCGTGCCGACGAAACTCTCCCTCAACACTTTGCTGGATCGAGTCTGAGGGACGTCATCGAGCTGAACGTGTGCAGAACTCAGAGGTATCGTACGTTCGGTGCTTGATCGGTTGAATCGAGAAGACATTTGACTACATCAACCGCGTTAAGTTAACGCTTCCGCTTTAGGTCTACGAGGGTACGTGGACACAGTCTTCCCCTCTCGTTGATATGCATATCCTAGATAGATCGTGCATGGTCATAGGAATTTTTTTGAAATTGTGTGCTACATTCCCCAACACCAAGTGGTCGGCTTTGACCTCGAGTCCACCATGGGTCGTACCAGCCATGATCAGAAGGTTGTCGTCGCCCATTTGTGCGTGCGACATGACGTCCTCGTCTACCACTACCACCTGGCCACAAGGCCTTGCGAGCGTTTCTCCAAGTTTATCAACAACTCCGACTATAGTTTCGCTATGGTGGACACCACCAACGATCTAAAAGCGCTAAAGGTTTCGGGCTTGAAATGCCCGAATCTTGTCAACATCCAGCACCACTACAAGGTCTGGAGCAACAACAACAACAAACTGAACTCCCTGGTTGACCTCGCCTCGGCCATCATCGACCCCTACTACGGGAAGACGAAGGATGAGAGCAAGAAGGACAAGAACATCTGGCACAGTGTTTGGCATGAGATACTAGATGAACAACACGTCAAGGACGCGTACACAAGCTACGAGATGTACAGGAGGATCGTTGACATGAGGAACTGTCTTCTTCCTGCCCTAGACAAGGGAACGAGCCACATAGCAGTGGCGGGAGTGTCACAAGAAGTAGATGACTAGACGATCGTTTCTGCTATTTTAGAATGCATGCAATTTGTTTATTGAGGTGTGTGCAAATGATCTATATAGTCACTTATGTAATTGGATGTTTATTTCAGTTATATATATACATGTTATTCTTCTGTAGACAGAGCAAATCACATGGCTTATTAGCAGCAATCGCCTGTGTTATTATTGGTCTTCGCACACATTTCTGATTACGGACCTGTTTGCCGCGTATCACACACATCTTATTCAATTGAACCATTTCCATTGTGTTGCCTAATCACACATAGTTCATCCTAGTGAACTGTATGCCATATATCGCACACACCCTCATCTGTCTGCCTGTTTTTGTTGTTCTGCATCATTACAAATAGTTCTTCTGGATTAACCGTTTGCCACTCATCACACACACAAATATAATATGAACCATGTTTGATGGCGCCGCCACCATAAACGTTTTGCACCTTTTTTGACGGGTTTTTACACCATCGTTTGCGATTATTGCATCACACACAGTTTCGTCGAAGGGTCTCCGATTCGACTATCGCGTTTGGACCATCCTGCAGTAGTGAATATGATATAAACCCCATCTTTTTATCCTTGATGGCAACAATACAATACGTGCATCACTACCCCTTCTGTCACTGGGTGAGGACACCGCAAGATTGAACGCAAAACTAAGCACCTCTCCCATTGCAAGAAAAACCAATCTAGTTGGCCAAACCAAACCGATAGTTCAAAGAGAAATACAAAGATATCTTATTCATGCATAAAAGGGTTCATAGAAGACTCAAATAATATTCATAGATCTCCAAGAACATTGAGGAGAACATTGTATTGAAGATCAAAGAGAGAGAAGAAGCCATCTAGCTACTAGCTATGGACCTGTAGGTCTGTGGTAAACTACTCACGCTTCATCAAAAGGGTGGCAAGGTTGATGTAGAGGCCCTCCGTGATCGAATCCCCCTCCGGAAGGGTGCCGGAAAAGGCCCCAAGATGGGATCTCATAGGAACAGAGGCTTGCGGCTGCGGAAAAGTATTTTCGTGGATGCTTCTCGCATGGGGGGGATATTTGAGGATTTATAATGCTGTGATTGGGGTTGGGCCCAAAGGCCCAGGGCATGCCCCTAGGGCTTGTGGCCACCTCATGTGTCTTCTGGCCTCCTCCCAAAGCTTCCTAGGTTTCTTCTGGTCCAAGAAAAATCATCGTAAAGTTTTATTCCATTTGGACTCCGTTTGATATTCCTTTTCTGTAAAAACTCAAAAATAAGGAAAAAAACAGAAACTGACACTGTGCTCTACGTTAATAAGTTAGTCCCAAAAATAATATAAAATAGCATATTAATGCATATAAAACATCCAAAATAGATAATATAATAGCATGGAATAATTAAAAATTATAGATACGTTGGAGACATATCAAGCATCCCCAAGCTTAATCCTGCTCGTCCTCGAGTAGGTAAATGATAAAACAGAATTTTGATGTGGAATGCTACCTAACATATTTCTCAATGCAATTTTATTTTTTGTGGCATGAATTTTCAGATCCATAAGATTCAAAACAAAATTTTAATATTGATATAAAAACAATAATACTTCAAGAATACTAATAACACAATCATGTCTTCTCAAAAAAACATGGCTAAAGAAAGTTATCCCTATAAAATCATATAGTCTGGCTATGCTCCATCTTCATCACACAAAGTATTTCATCATGCACAACCCCAGTATTAGTCAAGCAATTGTTCCATACTTTAGTATTCTCAAACTTTTTCAACTTTCACGCAATACATGAGCGTGAGCCATGGATATAGCACTATAGGTGGAATAGAATATGGTGGTTGTGGAGAAGACAAAAAGAAGGAGAAAGTCTCACATCGACTAAGCAAATCAATGGGCTATGGAGATGCCCATCAAGTGATATCGATGCAAGTGAGTAGGGATTGCCATGCAACAGATGCACTAGAGCTATAAGTGTATGAAAGCTCAAAATGAAACTAAGTGGGTGTGCATCCAACTTGCTTACTCACGAAGACCTAGGGCAATTTGAGGAAGCCAATCATTGGAATATGCAAGCCAAGTTCTATAATGAAAAATCCCCACTAGTATATGAAAGTGATAAGAGACTCTCTATCATGAAGAATACAGTGCTACTTTGAAGCACAAGTACGTGTGGAAAAAGGATAGTAACATTGTCCCTTCTCTCTTTTCTCTCATTTTTTTTCTCTCTCTCTCTCTATCTCTCTCTCTCTCTCTCTCTCTCTCTCTCTCTTTGTTTGGGCTTCTTTGGCCTCTTTTTTTATTTGGGATTCTCTAGACTCTTTTATTTTTTTATAAAGTCTGGAGACTCATCCCAACTTGTGAGGGAACCATAGCTTCTATCATCATTTCCTCACATGGGACAATGCTCGAATAATGATGATCATCACACTTTTATTTACATCACACTTTTACTTATTTACTTACAAGTCAGGGTGGCCTTGCAGTCATGAATATTTTTGTGCAAAATCAAGCCTTGTTTCTCAAGAACCTTCACAAATTCTACAATAGAGATAACATCCCTTGGGTTAATCTCATTTGGGAAGAATATTATCAGAATGGCACTCTTCAAGGGCAAAAATGGGAAGGATCTTTCTGGTGGAAGTGTAACTTGAGGCTCATGGATAATTTTAAGTCTATGGCAATATGTTCAACAAGTGATGGTAAAACTTCCCTTTTTGGTATGATCTTTGGCACACAGCATGTTTACATCAATCCTTCCCGTATCTATACTCTTTTGTAAAGGACCAACACCTTTCAGTGCAGAGAGTTTTGCAGCATGAATATTTAGAATATCTATTTCATCTGCCACTTACTAAGCAAGCTTTTATGGAGTTTGAAATGATAGGAGATCTTTGTGACAACCTAAGAAGATCTGAATACAGAGAACACTTGGATTCATGGAGCTATATGTGGGGAAATGCTACATTTTCATTGGCCAAAGCTTACAAAATTATGATAGGAGTAAAAGTGGTGCCAGAACAATTTCAGTGGATTTGGAAGAGTTCTTGCCAGCCAAAGCATAAGGTGTTTTTCTAGAGACTGCTCCATAACAGGCTAAATACAAGGAATCTTCTCAGGAGGAAAACTTATCATCTGGATAACTACAATTGTGCTAATCTTAACTGCCAATAGGAAGAAACATTTCAACATATTTTTTGGACATGTCCTTTTGCTGTAGAGTGTTGGGACATCATTTGCCTAGCTAGACAAAGAAACTTATCCATCATGGAAGCTTTTGTAGACCCGAGGAATAATTTACAGCAACCTTTCTTCATGGAGATCATAATCTTAGCATCATGGGCCATTTGGATAGTCAGGAATGACAAAATCTTCCAAAACATCCTTCCAAGCATCAATAGATGGAAAGCTATCTGTCTTTCAGAGTTGCAGCTCCTCAAATTCAGAATAAAGGATAAATATGTTGCTTCATTCATCACTTGGCTGGACAATCTTCAATTGTAGCTTGTCTCTTTCTTCTCTTTCTTTTTTCTCCTTTGCTGTTGTGGCTCTCTAGATTAGCTTAGTGTAGTTTTTATTTCTTTCTTTCTTTTTTTAGCTTATATCAAACCTTGTATTTATTTGTACTCTCTATTTTAATTTAATAAAAAATTGCAGTGGGTTTTTTCCCTACTGTGTACAATCAAAAGAATAGAATTACAACTCAATACTTAGAACAAAATATGACTCTATATGAATGCCTCCAGCGGTGTACCAGGATGTGCGATAATCAAGAGTGGCATGTATAGAAAATATGAACAGTAGCCTTGCCACAAGTACTATGTCAACTACATGATCATGCAAAGCAATATGACAATGATGTATGTGTCATAATAAATGGAACGGTGGAAATTGCATGGCAATACATCTCAGAATGGCTATTGAAATGCCATAATAGGTAGGTATGGTGGCTGTTTTAGGGAAGGGTATATGGTGGGTTTAATGCACCGGTGAAAGTTGCATGGCGCTAGAGAGGCTAGCAATGGTGAAAGGGTGAGAGTGGGTATAATCCATGGACTCAACATTAGTCATAAAGAACTCACATACTTATTGCAAAAATTTATTAGCCAATGAAACAAAGTACTAC
The DNA here is from genome assembly GCF_018294505.1 of Triticum aestivum. NCBI lineage: Eukaryota > Viridiplantae > Streptophyta > Magnoliopsida > Poales > Poaceae > Triticum > Triticum aestivum. The sequence goes on along the minus strand of NC_057803.1, from coordinate 519,378,477 downwards.
ACGCATGCTCCTAGGTGAGAGGTTAGTTGGAGTGAACCATCGCGTGCTCCCGACCTCCACACAAAGGATGACAATCAAAAAATAAATCATGCTCCGACTTCATCACACGGTTCACCATACATGCATGCTACGGGAATCACAAACTTTAACACAAGTATTTATACCAATCCACAATTACTCACTAACATGACTCGAATATCACCATCTTTATATCTCAAAATAATTGCAAGGAATCAAACTTCTCATATATCCAATGCTCTTTATATGAATGTTTTTATTATATCCCTCTTGGATGCCCATCATATTAGGACTAAATTAATAACCTAAGAAAATTACCATGTTCTTTAAAGACTCTCAAAACAATATAAGTGAAACATGAGAGTTCATCAATTTCTATAAAATAAAACCACCATTGTGCTCTAAAAAGATATAAGTGAAGCACTAGAGCAAACTGGCTAGCTCAAAAGATATAAGTGAGGCACATAGAGTATTATAATAAATTCATGATTAATGTGTGTCCCTCTCAAAAGGTGTGTAAAGCAAGGATGATTGTGGCAAACTAAAAAGCAAAGACTTGTATCATACAAGACTCTCCAAGCAAAACACATATCATGTGGTGAATAGAAATATAGCCTCAAGTAAATTTACCGATGGATTGAAGACGAAAGAGGGGATGCCATCCAGGGCATCTATCGGTGCAACAAACCTTGGCATGTGTTGCCCAGACTGTAGGCACAAAAGCAAGATTGCAGCAACAAGACAAGACCAAGACAAGCTAAAGAAGCAAGATATCACTAAGGAAAAACCTCCCTTGTCGGGCAGGCGAGCCCGGTCAGGTCGAGGTCGCCCCGAAGACAAGTCCCAGACTTCCCCGGCAAGGATTGTCGGGGCCGCTGGTAGGCTACTTTCTTGCCAAGACTCCAAGACACCACCGCTCCACCGCATCACAACACAGGTCATCCATCGATGTGGTGTCGAGCCCCCAAATAGCTATGTGGTTGCTTTTTGGTGCGTGGCAACCATTTGGAGGGTGATTATCTTCAGACACCCGTCCATAGGCATGTCAAGCAGGCAGGCGAAGAGATGACTAAAACGGCGTAGCAAGGCTTGTCGGGCCACGTCTGTGACGTGACACTAAGCGATGCATTTAATGCGCTTTGTCCTGTCTGCAGAGTTAGGTATGATAGCACTGTTTGCTATTTAATCACTGGATAAATGACTGTTTTGCCATTGTGGTAACCCCTTTACCTGTAAAAGGAGGGTCGTGGCAACCTAGAAAGGATTCGGACCCTTGTACACTCATACACGCATAGCTGCTCTCCCCAAGGCTATTTTGCTGAGCTAGAGCATTGCGCTTTCTCTGCGGTCCCTCCACCAATCCACCCAAAGCAGGAGTAGGGTTTTACGCTTCGCAGCGGCCTGAACCTAGGTAAAAAAACGACTCGCGTCACCACTGTCGTGCTGCCCGATGGCCTCCGCTCTTTGTGCGATGCGTCCTTCCCCTTGCCGAACCACAAGGGGTGATGGCTCCATAGGTGATTGTGTGCTGCCACGACATCTTTGGGGGTAGGCCCCATCAGGTACACATGCAAGGGGCTTGTGGTAGCTTATTTCTTGATATTTTCCTTGCTTCTTCATTAACCAGTGCTTGAGTCAGTTTACGGTTCTCCCGCGCATCGTGCAAGGCATTACAAGGGAGATTTAAGCCACGATTTGTGGGCTACCCACGTCCCACGTTCACGGGGCGATAACTGCCATTCCACTAGCTTCCTCACTCCTAGCGCTTCCGCCACATGTGTTGCATGCATTGTGCAGGGTTGGTGGCGGATGCGGAGGGCGCGGGAATGAGTGCCATGGCAGAAAGCCAGGCGCCATGGATTGGCGCAGGGGGTCGGCCTTGATTCTACGCACCGTTAGTGGCACAGAGTAGTCAGATTGGCGAAACGGGGCGGTTTTCCCCAGGGTGAGAGCCAGCCCCCGGCCAAACTTGCCTATAAAAGGGGACATGGGCGAGGTGCTGACTCACACCTATCCCTTCCTCCTTCCTTCTGATATCATCTCTCCACCATGGTGAGCGGGAGAGGGCGTAGTGGTGCCCTAGTGGTGGCGGTGAGAGTTTCTGCTCCACAGCGCCTCCCTCCTCTAGTTGGGACGCGGAGGCGGAGCCCGCCGCCAGAGAAGGTGGGAGAGGACGCGATTGTGGTCGTCGTGGCACCCGGGGGCGGGGAGGATGAGGCGGCGTTCCGACCGCACCTCCCCGATCGCTCAGGACCCGAACGAAGGCCACGTCGGGGACCAGCCGTTGGAGTTTATCGTCAAGCTGCATGGACCCCCGTGCAGCCGCCTTTGGCTCCTACCTCATTTGCGAGGGTAATGGAGGTCGAGCAGCCACCGGGGCTAAGGCTGCACATGAGGGGTTGCTGCAATGGCAGCATGCAGGTGGACGTGGAGTTCCCTGCTCCCCATGTCATGCTTCTCCGGCGTGGCTGGAAGATCTTCGCTCGTGCCCACAGTTTGGCGGTGGGGCACGTCCTTCACTTCAAGTTAATGGATGCCATCCTCCTCTCTGTCAAGGTCTTTGGGCGTTCGAGTGCACGCCTAGGGTGCTGCGCGGAGAGCTCGACCGATGATGAAAGCTCCTCCTCGAGCGATAGCAACGAGGAGGACAGTGACAGCGATGACGACGGCGCCGATGGGGAGGACGATGGCTCCGACTCCGGCTGAACACCAGTCGCACCGTCACCGTTAGGTGGTGGCACCACCATCTGCACCTGCATCTCCTCCGCGGCAGCATCCCCAAGCTTAGATGCTTGGTTGTCCTTGAATATTACCTCGGGGTGCCTTGGGCATCCCCAAGCTTAGGCTCTTGCCACTCTTTATTCCATAGTCCATCAAATCGTTACCCAAAACTTGAAAACTTCACAACACAAAACTCAACAGAAAACTCGTAAGCTTTGTCAGTATAATAAAATAAATCAGCAGTTTGATACTGTTGTGGCCTCATTCTAAATTTATATTGGTGTAATATATAATGTATTCTAACTTCTCCATGGTTCATACCCCACGATACTACCCATAGATTCATCAAAATAAGCAAACAACACATAGAAAACAGAATTTGTCAAAAACAGAACAGTCTGTAGTAATCTGGAACTTCGTATACTTATGTAACTCCAAAATTTCTGAAAAATTAGGATAACTAGTCGTCAACCCGTGCACTTGCACGGGCTAGCAATTAATAAACATAAAATAATTATGCATAACCAAGATCACATTACTTTTAATCTAAAGAATACCATATTACTTTTTCCACCTTTATTATATGCTTGATTGGGCACTAACCGGGTCATCGTTTATGCATATATGCACAGTATCTCTCTCTCCCTCTTTCTCTCTCTCTCACACACACACCCGTGTATGTGTGAAATCCCGTAATCATGTTATTTCCCTTAGTTTTAGTGGGAAATCAAATAAAAAATTTGTGTGACAAATCTATTTTTTCAATAATGAAATCACTTCAACTGAAAAAAATAATACTTAATCACTTTGGTGAACAATAAAGGACTTCTCCATTTATGTTGTCTATGGGAATGGAATAGTTATTATTGTTTCATTATGTCATGATCAATCTAAGTTGAATGTCCAAAAATGTTATAATGAATGCTATTCTTTCTAATTATGTTTATGTTCATCGTGTGCAAAGAAATTTTCCGTGAATAAAGGCAATGCATGATCTGGTTATATATGTGCACATGAAATTCATAAAGTTTGAAAGCAACACCTGAACTATAACTTATTCATAAATAATTGAGATGAGCTGCTGCACTGTTTTAAAATAAAAATGAAGTACACATAAAGTAAGACCTACAATAACGGAAATAATTGTAGGTTAATTTGAAATATAATTCTAGATGGAGAATAGTCGCAGTCGAAATGTCTTCCTTCATATTATGTTGTTGGCATGTGGAAATAGCAATAACGGAAAGAAATGACAGTTTCTTTCAGTGACGAAAGAGAACAATTATTGGCATTTTGAAAAAAAATACGTGAAACATTATCAATCTATTTCATTATTTATAATTCTATTCCTGTATTGATTAGCCATGGTGAAAAACTAGTGGGATAACAGGGTTGATGGATATACATAAAATATATAATGAACGCTTAATAACTATCAAACCTTTTTTATCTATCAAGACTTATGCCCTTGAAAAATCGATGAGTAAGAATACATGAATGTAGATGGAAAATATGAATTGCTAGGTTCAAGTTGGAACGACTGTTCTTTGTTTAGCTCTAATTTTAATGAAAAATAGTGTAAATAAGCAATACATGTTTTTGAAATCAATTGTTAATTAAGTAGAATTTGTTTGCTTCGAGTCATTACTATTGATGAATTTGACGTGACACCTTATATGATACCAGATCCACGAAAATAATAATTGAACTGACCATATGAAGATTTTACTGCTTCAGATTTAGCCAAAAGTGTGCAAAAGATGGTAGTGCATAAAAATTAGTCCAGGTAAGAAAGAAGAGGATGGAATATATTGACATCATGTTCAACTGAACCTTGTAGAAATCATGTCACCCTCTGGTTCTTTTAACAAAAAAACTTATTTTATATTAGTCCAACAAAATCGTTCATTTTGCAGGAAAATAGAGACACATTGTTTGTCACGCGGACAAATCAAATCAATAAAGTACATTTTTGTTACTATTTTTATGAAACTAAAGTTGTCATCTATTATCCAACAAAATCATTAACAGACGTAAGAATATTTAGGTCTATCCCTTGTTCACCTGAAGGATGTACGTAGGCTGAATCTGAGTGTGCAAAAATCCGTGATGCCAAAACAATCGTGGTACCTAATGTAAGCTTCCACCAAGCATATATACCATTCTAGAATAATATCTCTTAAAGATACTGTTTCCTTACGGAAGAATATGGTATTTCTGTGTGCATATAAATGAATCACCGAAAACATTCTTTTACAGTAGTCTATCGCTTACTTCTCTGAAGTCAATTGTATTATAATTTATCCTCTAGATCATGTAATGTGAGAAGTAGATGCAGGATGACGTGCAGGTAGAAATAGATTAGCAAAAAGATTTTGCACACTCACCTTGAACATTTGCAATAGTTCTGCAGTTAACTCAGCCCAGCCATTAATAGGATCATGAGTATTAAGACCAACCATCAAAGTTAGCTACAGTAGTCCTGGGATCTACCTCTTTCCTTTCACGCAATACCAGAAGTGAGTAATTTCAACTCTGCGATTCAACTTATGAAGGGATTAATTAAGGCAGACATACCTATGAAAACCAATGGTGTCTCGCTCTCGCTATTTGTTGGAATGATATCTCTAAAAGATACTGTTTCTTTACAGAAGAATATGGTATTTTTGTGTGCATATAAATGAATCACCGAAAACATTCTTTTACAGTAGTCTATCGCTTACTTCTCTGAAGTCAATTGTATTATAATTTATCCTCTAGATCATGTAATGTGAGAAGTAGATGCAGGATGACGTGCAGGTAGAAATAGATTAGCAAAAAGATTTTGCACACTCACCTTGAACGTTTGGAATAGTTTTGCAGTTAACTCAGCCCAGCCATTAATAGGATCATGAGTATTAAGACCAACCATTAAAACCAGGCGGAATTCAACCCTCCCCTCCCCGTTGACCGGTTTTAACCCAGTTGACCGGTTTTGACATGTTGACTGGGTGAACAGTAACAAAAAAATCAAAAAATATTTTGGTTTTTCCAATGAGTGAACAGTAAATTCAAAAAAAAAGTTGGAAATAAAATTCAACAAGCAGTTTCGATTTTTTACCTGGTGAATAGTAAATTCCAAAAATACTTTTTTCCAAAAAAACCGAATTATTTTTGCATGGACGATTTTTCAGCGCGTGATGTCTGTGACAATTTTCAGCTTGTTTGGACATTTCAGTGGTCTCTCAACAAAAAAATATATCAGCCCGAACTGTTAACTGTTTCATGCAAATATAATTCAGAAAAAAAAATTCCCTTAATTTTTTTCCTGAAATTTACTGTTCACCTGGACAAAAAATCAACATTTTAAAAAATCAAAATTATTTTTAATTATTTATTTAGAACTTTTTAAAATTTTACTGTTCAGCCGATGAAAAAACATAAAAAAATTAAAATATATTTCTTTTGAATTTACTGTTCACCCAGTCAACAGGTCAAAACCGGTCACCGGGGAGGGAAGGGTTGAATTCCGTCTGGTTTTGAGAGTTGGGGGGTGTAAACTAGATGGTATTGGAGTTGGGGGTTGTATATTAGACTAGGGCTAGAGTTGAGGGGTGTAATATGCACTTCTCTCTTGCTCAAATAATGAGATGACTGGTCTTTGATGATTTAGGTTACAGGAAGAGGCTGGGTTGTGAGGGAGAAAGAGAAGCCATGGCTTTGTCGTGGCGGCGACATGTGGGGAATATGATCGAGTTTGTTGGAATGTAGCTTCATCGAGCATGTTACCTGGATCATTGATATACATAACGCCAACTACAGGGATCAAATTAAACTTGGCCCTTGCTATGCGCGGGCAACAGATTCAGCGAGCATGCTCTGTTGTCTAGATCGTGCACATTGTCATAGTTTGGTGTATCTAAGCATAGCCTTGGCCCACCACCATGAACACAAGGAACTTGGATCCATCTGCTTGGTGTTCGCCGCGCCTTGGCATATAAAAAATGATGGACGTTCTCGCATAGATTCTGCTTTAATTTCACGGAGATGGGCAGTTGAGCTGCCGCGTACTCTCCAGCAAGAATACAAAGCCTAGCTCACCAGAAGCAATTTCCACATACGAAGCTAGCTTCCGCAAGCTGGTTAATCGACTAGCAAGTAACACATATGGAGTACCACACGCCCAAATCAATCTATGGCCAAAGGCACATAAAGCTCTATACGTGCATTCATGGCCATACCTGGTGAGAAATCAATCGGTCCTACTCTCATCTAGTATATCTTACCTAATTACACGGCCACCTTGATCGCTAGTTAAACCAAACTAACTAACACATCACTCTAATTCAAGATTATGCTAACATATCTTACCTTCGAGTTAATTCACTTCCGTACGTGCGTGATCGTCGAAAAGAACCAATAAAGCTCGCCAGAACCAATCTCCACATATGAAGCTAGCTTCCGTAAGCTGATCGATGGACCAGCCAATAACACACACAAAATATGACACACCTAAATTGATCTATGGTCAAAGGCCCATAAAGCTCTGTGTAAATGTGCTTGCATGGTCGTACGCCTATACCCGGTGAGAAATCAATCAGCTAGCTGATGTATACCAGCACATCTTACCGTGCCTGGACAGCTCTAAAAGTAGCAAAGTTCTAGTACCTTCTGTCGTGCGTGACCGTCTGAAAGAATCTTGTCTCGCCTCGGAAAGGTCGGATTGTGGCAGTAGCACGGCCGATCGAGTCCATGGCTCTCTACTTCTGGAACTTTTCTTCCCTTTACATCAATGGCAAAAGGAATCAACTTGCTACGTCCTGGAGAGCTGTTTGTTTTTGCTCAAAATATGAGATGACTGGTCTTTGATGATTTAGGTTACAGGAAGAGGCAGGGTTGTGAGGGAGAAAGAGAAGCCATGGCTTTGTCGTGGCGGCGACATGTGGGGAACATGATCGAGTTTGTTGGAATGTAGCTTCATCGAGCATGTTACCTGGATCATTGATATATATAACGCCAACTACAGGGATCAAATTAAACTTGGCCCTTGCTATGCGCGGGCAATAGATTCAGTGAGCATGCTCTGTTGTCTAGATCGTGCACATTGTCATAGTTTGGTGTATCTAAGCATAGCCTTGGCCCACCACCATGAACACAAGGAACCTGGATCCATCTGCTTGGTGTTCGCCGTGCGCCATGGCATATAGAAAATGATGGACGTTCTCGCATAGATTCTGCTTTAATTTCACGGAGACGGGCAGTTGAGCTGCCGCGTACTCTCCAGCAAGAATACAAAGCCTAGCTCGCCAGAAGCAATCTCCACATATGAAGCTAGCTTCCGCAAGGTGGTTAATCGACTAGCAAGTAACACATATGGAGTACCACACGCCCAAATCAATCTATGGCCAAAGGCACATAAAGCTCTGTACGTGCATGCATGGCCATACCTGGTGAGAAATAAATCGGTCCTACTCTCACCTAGTATATCTTACCTAATTACACGGCCACCTTGATCGCTAGTTAAACCAAACTAACTAACCCATCACTCTAATTCAAGATTATGCTAACATATCTTACCTTCGAGTTAATTCGCTTCCGTACATGCGTGATCGTCGAAAAGAACAAATAAAGCTCGCCAGAACCAATCTCCACATATGAAGCTAGCTTCTGTAAGCTGATCAATGGACCTGCCAATAACACACACAAAATATGACACACCTGAATTGATCTATGGTCAAAGGCCCATAAAGCTCTGTGTAAACGTGCTTGCATGGCCGTACGCCTGTACCCGGTGAGAAATCAATCAGCTAGCTGATGTATACCAGCACATCTTACCGTGCCTGGACAGCTCTAAAAGTAGCAAAGTTCTAGTAGCTTCTGTCATGCGTGACCGTCGGAAAGAATCCTGTCTTGCCTCGGAAAGGTCAGATTGTGGCAGTAGCATGGCCGATCGAGTCCATGGCTCTCTACTTCTGGAACATTTCTTCCCTTTAAATCAATGGCAAAAGGAATCAACTTGCTACGTCCTGGAGAGCTGTTTGTTTTTGCTCAAAATATGAGATGACTGGTCTTTGATGATTTAGGTTACAGGAGGAGGCAGGGTTGTGAGGGAGAAAGAGAAGCCATGGCTTTGTCGTGGCGGCAACATGTGGGGAATATGATCGAGGATAGGAGACCTGTTAGACCGGGATATTAGGATAATGGAACCAAGGGACAACTCCGCCTGTAATCTTGGTGATCCAATCGTTTAGATGTTTAGGTGGATTATAAATTGTAGTATTAATCAGAACTAAGTTTTTTTATGGAGGATTTCATGAGTCGATCTACACCGTAATAATTCGGCTCCACCAGATTAACGACTCGTAAAATCTAATTAACGTGGGAATTTATTGGGAGTCGGTAATTAGTATAGGTATATAGAGGTATAGATAGATGGTTTAGATGTTTAGATGGATTATAAATTGTAGTACTAATTAGAACTAAGTTTTTATGGAGGATTTCATGAATCGATCTACACCGTAATAATTCGGCCCCACCAGATTAACGGCTCGTAAAATCTAATTAACGTGGGAATTTATTGGGAGTCAGTAATTAGTATAGGTATAGATAGATAGATAGATAGATAGATAGATAGATATAGATAGATAGATAGATAGATAGATAGATAGATAGATCTGATAAATTTGTATATCAGTCTTGTGTAGAAAAATTCAAAAATTTATCACGTTCCAGCAGCTCAGATCAATTCTATTACTAGGCGCAAAAGTTACTGTTTTTCAGCAAAATCAAATCAACTATCACCATAGACCATCCCAAAGGTCCTACTTGGCTCAAACACTAACTGAAACACAAAAACACAATTACTACAGAAGTAATAATATGTATTTATTGAAGAACAGAACTAAAAACAAAAAAACACAAAATAAAATTGGGTTGCCTCCCAACAAGCGCTATTGTTTAATGCCCCTACCTAGGCATAAAACATAGATCTGAGTATTGTAATGGAAGTGAGGGAGATCATCCATGCTCATCTCATACTCCCTCCTCTCATCCGCAAGCTTTCTTTGTGGTAAGCAAAAATAATCAAAGGGGCTATATTTAATAGGGTAAGGATCTATAAGATCAAGTTTGGGAGGAATAGGTTCCTCTTTTGGCCCTTTGTAATTAATAACTATCTCTTCATTGTAGACATTCCTTTGATTGAACTCCCTAAGTTTATCGCTAAGCTCAAACTCTAATCCGTTATTTTGTACAGCAAAAATATCATTAAGTTCAGAAATTTTATCAATCAAAACATCGGTAGGGACCTTCTTTCTTAGGTTTTCATTGTAAGCAGCATAATCCAGAGATTGTAATCTCCTACTTTCTTTAAAAAGGATCTCTTCTATAGGAGGAAAACCACCATTAATATTGTAATGAGCAAATATTTCACTGGCTTCTTTCGTGATGAACCTAAACTCGTGAACTAAAAATATAGTGGTGACACGCTTAACGGAAGGAGCATGAATATTGGAAAATTCTAGTAAAAGCCTTTGTATGCATGGATGCATGTGAACAAATTGTCTTCCAAATTCTACTATAAGCAAAGATATTGCATCCACAATGCTAATTGTTTTATTGAGAATTGACCCTCCTAGCATAGGTAATGTACTGACACAAGTGAAGAAATCTTGAATAACCCCTTTTCCAATAATATTACTGCTACCCACGCGGAGTTTTTTAGTATGCATGATAGTAGGTTCTTCATGAGGATTGTTATTAGCAAAGTCATCAAAATTTCCCTCAAGATTATTACTATCTTTTTCAATGATAACCTCCCCAGATTCATACATGATGACAAGAAATCAATCTAGCAAACAAGCAAACAAAAAAGGACGAACAAAAGAAGGGCAAATAAAAAGGCAAATATTTTAGTATTTTTTTAAAAAAGTTTTAGAAGTGGGGGAGAGGAAAATGAGAGGCAAATGGAAAATAATGTAAGTGCAAGAGATGAGAGTTTATGATGGGTACTTGGTAGGCTTGATGTAGAACCTCTTCGGCAACAGCGCTAGAAATTCTTCCTTCTACTTCTTGAGCTTGCGTTGATTTTTTCCCTTCAAGAGAAAAGGGTGATGCAGTGAAGTAGAGATAAGTATTTCCCTCGGTTAAGAACCAAGGTATCAATCCAGTAGGATGCACAAGCAAGTCCCCAATATAAGCACATGCACAAACAAACAAACAAACACTTGCACACAACGTGAAAAAGGGGTTATCAACCCCTGCACGGTCACGAACAAGAGTGAGATCTGATAGAGATAGGTATAAAAGATAAATAATAGAGCAAACTAAAGTAAATATAAATAAATTGCAGCAAGGTATTTTTGGGTTTTTGGGTTTATAGATCTGAAAATATATGATGGAAAATAGACCCGGGGGCCATAGGTTTCACTAGACGCTTCTCTCTTGAAAGAAAACATATTGTGGGTAAAAAATTTACTATCGAGCAATTGATAGAAAATCGCATAGTTAGACGATAACTAAGGCAATGATCATGAATATAGGCACCACGTCCGTGACAACTAGACCGAAACGATCCTGCATCTACTACTATTACTCCACACATCGACCGCTATCCAGCATGCATCTAGAGTATTAAGTTCATAAGAACATAGTAACGCTTTAAGTAAGATGACATGATGTAGAGGGATAAACTCAAGCAATATGATATAAGCCCCATATTTTTATCCTCGACCCCTTCTGTCACTGGGCGAGGACACCGCAAGATTGAACCCAAAACTAAGCTCCTCTCCCATTGCAAGAAAAACCAATCTAGTTGGCCAAACCAATTTGATAGTTCAAAGAGAAATACAAATATATCTTAATCATGCATAAAAGAGTTCAGAGAAGACTCAAATAATATTCATAGATAAACTGATCATAAATCCACAATTCATCGGATCTCGACAAACACACTACAAAAAGGTATTACATAAGATTGATCTCCAAGAACATCGAGGAGAACATTGTATTGAAGATCAAAGAGGGAGCAGAAGCCATCTAGCTACTAGCTATGGACCCGTAGGTCTGTGGTAAACTACTCACGCTTCATTGGAAAGGCAGCAAGGTTGATGTAGAGGCCCCTCGTGATCAAATCCCCCTCCGGCAGTGTTGGGGAACGTAGTAATTTCAAAAAAAAATCTACGCACGCGCAAGATCATGGTGATGCATAGCAACGAGAGGGGAGAGTGTTGTCCACGTACCCTCGTAAACCGAAAGCGGAAGCGTTAGCAAAACGCGGTTGATGTAGTCGTAGGTCTTCACGATCCGACCGATCAAGTACCGAACGTACGGCACCTCCGAGTTCAGCACACGTTCAGCCCGATGACGTCCCTCGAACTCCGATCCAGCCGAGTGTTGAGGGAGAGTTTCGTTAGCACGATGGTGTGGTGATGATGTTGATGTTCTACCGACGCGGGGCTTCACCTAAGCACTGCTACAGTAATATCGAGGTGGACTATGGTGGAGGGGGGCACCGCACACGGCTAAAGGATCAAACGATCAATTGTTGTGTCTATGGGGTGCCCCCTGCCCCCGTATATAAAGGAGCAACGGGGGTGTGGCCGGCCAGGGAGAGGGCTCACCAGGAGGAGTCCTACTCCCACCGGGAGTAGGACTCCCCCCTTTCCTAGTTGGAATAGGATTCGGGAGAAGGAAAGAGAGAGGAGAAGAAGGAAAGAGGGGGGCGGCCCCCCTTGCCCTAAACCAATTCGGTTTGGGCCTTGGGGGGCGCGCCCCACACTCCCCTTGCTTCCCTCTATTTCCACTAAGGCCCATATAGGCCCATTAAGCTCCCGGGGGGTTCCGGTAAACTCCCGGTACTTCAGTAAAGTCCCGATTTCACCCAGAACACTTCCGACATCCAAACATAGGCTTCCAATATATCAATCTTCATGTATCGACCATTTCGATACTCCTCGTCACGTCCTTGATCACATCCGGGACTCCGAACAACCTTCGGTACATCAAAACATATAAACTCATAATATAACTGTCATCGTAATGTTAAGCGTGCGGACTCTACGGGTTCGAGAACTATGTAGACATGACCGAGACACGTCTCCGGTCAATAACCAATAGCGGAACTTGGATGCTCATATTGGCTCCCACATATTCTACGAAGATCTTTATCGGTCAAACCGCACAACAACATACGTTGTTCCTTTTGTCATCGGTATGTTACTTGCCCGAGATTCAATCGTCGGTATCTCAATACCTAGTTCAATCTCGTTACCGGCAAGTCTCTTTACTCGTTTCGTAATAAATCATCCCACAACTAACTCATTAGTTGCAATGCTTGCAAGGCTTAAGTGATGTGCATTGCCGATAGGGCCTAGAGATACCTCTCCGACAATCGGAGTGACAAATCCTAATCTCAAAATACGCCAACCCAACAAGTACCTTTGGAGACACTTGTAGAGCACCTTTATAATCACCCAGTTACGTTGTGACATTTGGTAGCACACAAAGTGTTCCTCCGGTAAACGGGAGTTGCATAATCTCATAGTCATAGGAACATGTATAAGTCATGAAGAAAGCAATAGCAGAATACTAAACGATCGTGTGCTAAGCTAACGGAATGGGTCATGTCAATGACATCATTCTCCTAATGATGTGACCCCGTTAATCAAATGACAACTCATGTCTATGGTTAGGAAACATAACCATCTTTTATCAACGAGCTAGTCAAGTAGAGGCATACTAGTGACAATCTGTTTGTCTATGTATTCACACATGTATTATGTTTCCGGTTAATACAATTATAGCATGAATAATAAACATTTATCATGAAATAAGGAAATAAATAATAAATTTATTATTGGCTCTAGGGCATATTTCCTTCAGTCTCCCACTTGCACTAGAGTCAATAATCTAGATCACATCGCCATGTGATTTAACATCAATAGTTCACATCACCATGTGATTAACACCCATAGTTCACATATTCATGTGACCAACACCCAAAGGGTTTACTAGAGTCAATAATCTAGTTCACATCGCTATGTGATTAATACCCAAAGAGTACTTAGGTGTGATCATGATTTGCTTGTGAGAGAAGTTTAGTCAACGGGCCTGCCACATTCAGATCCGTATGTATTTTGCAAATTTCTATGTCAACAATGCTCTGCACGGAGCTACTCTAGCTAATTACTCCCACTTTCAATATGCATCCAGATTGAGACTTAGAGTCATCTGGATCAGTGTCAAAATTTGCATCGATATAACCGTTTATGACGAACCTTTTGTCACCTCCATAATCGAGAAATATATCCTTATGCTAGTAAGGATAATTATTGACTGTTGTACAGTGATCTACTCCTAGATCACTATTGTACTCCCTTGCTAAACACAGTGTAGGGTATACGATAGATCTAGTACACAGCATGGCATACTTTATAGAACCTATGGCTGAGGCATAGGGAATGACTTTCATTCTCTTCCTATCTTCTGCCGCGGTCAGGCTTAGAGTCTTACTCAATTTCAAACCTTGTAACACAAGCAAGAACTCTTTCATTGATTGTTCCATTTTGAACTACTTCAAAATCTAGTCAAGGTATGTACTCATTGAAAAAACTTTCAAGCGTCTTGATCTATCTCTATAGATCTTGATGCTCAATATGTAAGCAGCTTCACCGAGGTCTTTCTTTGAAAAACTCCTCTCAAATACTCATTTATGCTTTCCAGAAAATCCTACATTATTTCTGATCAACAATATGTCACTCACATATACTTATTAGAAACGCTGTAGTGCTCCCACTCACTTTCTTGTAAATACAGGCTTCACCATAAGTCTGTATAAAACTATATGCATTGATCAACTCATCAAAGCGTATATTCCAACTCCGAGATGCTTGCACCAGCCCATAGATGGATCGCTGGAGCTTGCATATTTTGTTAGCACCTTTAGGATTGACAAAACCTTCTGGTTTCATCATATACAATTCTTCTTTAATAAATCCATTAAGGAATGTAGTTTTGTTTATCCATTTGCCAGATTTCATAAAATGCGGCAATTGCCAACATGATTCGGACAGACTTAAGCATAGATACGAGTGAGAAACTCTCATTGTAGTCAACACCTTGAACTTGTCGAAAACCTTTTGCGACAATTCTAGCTTTGTAGATAGTAACACTACTATCTGCGTTCGTCTTCCTCTTGAAGATCCATTTAATCTCAATGGCTCACCAATCAACGGGCAAGTCAATCAAAGTCCATACTTTGTTCTTATACATGGATCCCATCTCAGATTTCATGGCCTTAAACCATTTTGCGGAATCTGGGCTCATCATCACTTCCTCATAGTACGTAGGTTCGTCATGGTCAAGTAACATGACCTCCAGAACAGGATTACCGTACCACTCTGGTGCGGATCTCACTCTGGTTGATCTACGAAGTTCTGTAGTAACTTGATCTGAAGTTTCATGATCATCATCATTAACTTCCTCTCTTGTTGGTGTAGACATCACTGGAACTGATTTCTATGATGAACTATTTTCCAATTCGGGAGAAGGTACAATTACCTTATCAAGTTCCATTTTCCTCCCACTCACTTCTTTCGAGAGAAACTCCTTCTCTAGAAAGGATCCATTCTCAGCAACGAATATCTTACCCTCGGATATGTGATAGAAGGTGTACCCAATAGTTTCTTTTGGATATCCTATGAAGATTTACTTCTCCGATTTGGGTTCGAGCTTATCATGTTGAAACTTTTTCACATAAGCATCGCAGTCCCAAACTTTAAGAAACGACAGCTGAGGTTTCTTGCCAAACCATAGTTCATACGGTGTCATCTCCACGGATTTAGATGGTGCCCTATTTAACGTGAATGTAGTCATCTCTAATGCATAACCCCAAAACAATATGGGTAGATCGGTAAGAGACATCATAGATCGCACTATATCTAATAAAGTACGGTTATGACGTTCAGACACACCATTACATTGTGGTATTCTAGGTGGCGTGAGTAGTGAAACTATTTCACATTGTTTTAATTGAAGGCCAAACTCGTAACTCAAATATTTTACTTCTGCGATCATATCGTAGAAACTTTTATTTTTGTTACGATGATTCTCCACTTCACTCTGAAATTCTTTGAACTTTTCAAATGTTTTAGACTTGTGTTTCATCAAGTAGATATACTCATATCTGCTCAAATCGTCTGTGAAGATCAGAAAATAATGATACCTGCCGCGAGCCTCAATATTCATTGGACCACATACATCAGTATGTATGATTTCCAACAAATCTGTTGCTCGCTCCATTGTTCCGGAGAACGGAGTCTTAGTCATCTTACCCATGAGGCATGGTTCGCAAGCATCAACTGATTCATAATCAAGTGATTCCAAAAGCCCATCAGCATGGATTTTCTTCATGCGCTTTACACCAATATAACCTAAACGGCAGTGCCACAAATAAGTTAAACTATCATTATTAACTTTGCATCTTTTGGCTTCAATATTATGAAAATGTGTATCACCACGATCGAGATCCAACAAACCATTTTCATTGGGTGTATGACCATAGAAGGTTTTATTCATGTAAACAGAACAACAATTATTCTCTAACTTACATGAATAACCGTATTGCAGTAAACATGATCCAATCATATTCATGCTCAACGCAAACACAAAATAACATTTATTTTAGGTTTAACACTAATCCTGAAAGTATAGGGAGTGTGCGATGATGATCATATCAATCTTGGAACCATTTCCAATACACATCGTCACTTCACCCTTAACTAGTCTTTGTTCATTCTGCAACTCCTATTTCAAGTTACTATTCTTAGCAACTGAACAAGTATCAAATACTGAGGGGTTGCTATAAACACTAGTAAAGTACACATCAATAACATGTATATCAAATATACCTATGTTCACTTTGCCATCCTTCTTATCCGCCAATTACTTGGGGTAGTTCTGCTTCCAGTGACCAGTCCCTTTGCAGTATAAGCACATAGTTTCAGGCTTAGGTCCGGACTTGGGTTTTTTCACTTGAGCAGCAACTTGCTTGCCGTTCTTCTTGAAGTTCCCCTTTCTTTTTGTCCCTTTACTTGAAACTAGTGGTTTTGTTTACCATCAACACTTGATGCTTTTCTTGATTTCTACCTTCGTCGATTTCAGCATCACGAAGAGCTTGGGAATCGTGTCCGTTATCCCTTGCATATTATAGTTCATCACGAAGTTCTACTAACTTGGTGATGGTTACTAGAGAATTCTGTCAATCACTATTTTATCTGGAAGATTAACTCCCACTTGATTCAAGCGATTGTAGTACCCAGACAATCTGAGCACATGCTCACTACTTGAGCTATTCTCCTCCATCTTTTAGCTATAGAACTTGTTGGAGACTTCATATCTCTCAACTCGGGTATTTGCTTGAAATATTAACTTCAACTCCTGGAACATCTCATATGGTCCATGACGTTCAAAACGTCTTTGAAGTCCCGATTCTAAGCCGTTTAAGCATGGTGCACTAAACTATCAAGTAGTCATCATAACATCTGCATCTGCTCCTGCAATAGGTTTGTCACCTAGTGGTGCATGAAGGACATAATTCTTCTGTGCAGCAATGAGGATAAACCTCAGATCACGGATCCAATCCGCATCATTGCTACTAACATCTTTCAACTTAGTTTTCTCTAGGAACATATCAAAAATAAAACAGGGGAGCTAAACGCGAGCTATTGATCTACAACATAGATATGCAAAAACTATTAGGACTAAGTTCATGATAAATTTAAGTTCAATTAATCCTATTACTTAAGAACTCCCACTTAGAAAGACATCCCTCTAATCTTCTAAGTGATCACATGATCCATATCAACTAAACCATGTCCGATCATCACATGAGATGGAGTAGTTTCAATGGTGAACATCACTATGTTGATCATATCTACTATATGATTCACGCTCGACCTTTCGGTCTCTAGTGTTCCGAGGCCATATCTGCATATGCTAGGCTCATCAAGTTTATCCCAAGTATTTCTGCGTGTGCAAAACTGGCTTGCACCCGTTGTAGATGGACGTAGAGCTTATCACACCCGATCATCACATGGTGTCTGGGCACGACGAACTTTGGCAACGGTGCATACTCAGGGAGAACACTTTTATCTTGAAATTTAGTGAGAGATCATCTTATAATGTTACCGTCAATCAAAGCAAGATAAGATGCATAAAAGATAAACATCGCATGCAATCAATATACGTGATATGATATGGCCATCATCATCTTGTGCTTGTGATCTCCATCTCCGAAGCATCGTCATGATTTCCATCGTCACCGGCATGACACCATGATCTCCATCATCTTGATCTATATCAATGTGTCGTCACATGATCGTCTTGCCAACTATTGCTCTTGCAACTATTGCTATCGCATAGCGATAAAGTAAAGCAATTATTTGGCGCTTGCATCTTATGCAACAAAGAGACAACCATAAGGCTTCTGCTAGTTGCCGATAACTTCAACAAAACATGATCATATTATACAACAACTTATATCTCATCACATCTTGACCATATCACATCACAACATGCCCTGCAAAAACAAGTTAGACGTCCTCTACTTTGTTGTTGCAAGTTTTACGTGGCTGCTACGGGCTTAGCAAGAACCGTTCTTACCTACGCATCAAAACCACAACGATTGTTCGTCAAGTTAGTGTTGTTTTAACCTTCTCAAGGACCGGGCGTAGCCACACTCGGTTCAACTAAAGTTGGAGAAACTGACACCCGCTAGTCACCTGTGTGCATAGCACGGCGGTAAAACCAGTCTCGCGTAAGCGTGTGCATAATGTTGGTCCGGGCTGCTTCATCCAACAATACCGTCGAACCAAAGTGTGACATGCTGGTAAGCAGTATGACTTGCATCGCCCACAACTCACTTGTGTTCTACTCGTGCATATAACATCAACGCATAAAACCTGGCTCGGATGCCACTGTTGGTTAACATAGTAATTTCAAAAAAAATCCTACGCACACGCAAGATCATGGTGATGCATAGCAACGAGAGGGGAGAGTGTTGTCCACGTACCCTCATAGACCGAAAGCGGAAGCATTAGCACAACGCGGTTGATGTAGTTGTACGTCTTCATGATCCGACCGATCAAATACCGAACGTACGGCACCTCCAAGTTCAGCACACGTTCAACCCGATGACGTCCCTCGAACTCCGATCCAGCCGATTGTTGAGGGAGAGTTTCGTCAGCACGATGGTGTGGTGACAATGTTGATGTTCTACCGACGCAGGGCTTCGCCTAAGCACCGCTACAGTAATATCGAGGTGGACTATGGTGGAGGGGGGCACCGCACACGGCTAAAAGATCAAACGATCAATTGTTGTGTCTATGGGGTGCCCCCTGCCCCCATATATAAAGGAGCAATGGGAGGGTGCGGCCGGCCAGGGAGAGAGCGCTCCAGGAGGAGTCCTACTCCCATCGGGAGTAGGACTTCCCCCCTTTCCTAGTTGGAATAGGATTCGGGAGAAGGAAAGAGAGAGGAGAAGAAGGAAAGAGGGGGCGGCCCCCCTTGCCCTAAACCAATTCGGTTTGGGCCTTGGGGGCGCGCGCCCCACACTTCCCTTGCTTCCCTCTATTTCCACTAAGGCCCATATAGGCCCATTAAGCTCCTGGGGGGTTCCGGTAAACTCTCGGTACTCCGGTAAAGTCCCGATTTCACCCAGAACACTTCCGACATCCAAACATAGGCTTCCAATATATCAATCTTCATGTCTCGACCATTTCAAGACTCCTCGTCATGTCCATGATCATATCCGGGACTCCGAACAACCTTCGGTACATCAAAACATATAAACTCATAATATAACCGTCATCGTAACATTAAGCGTGCGGACCCTACGGGTTCGAGAACTATGTAGACATGACCGAGACACGTCTCTGGTCATTAACCAATAGCGGAACCTGGATGCTCATATTGGCTCCTACATATTCTATGAAGATCTTTATCGGTCAAACCGCACAACAACATACGTTGTTCCCTTTGTCATCGGTATGTTACTTGCCCGAGATTCAATCGTCGGTATCTCAATACCTAGTTCAATCTCGTTACGAGCAAGTCTCTTTACTCGTTCCGTAATACATCATCCCACAACTAACTCATTAGTTGCAATTGCTTGCAAGTCTTAAGTGATGTGCATTACCGAGAGGGCCCAGAGATACCTCTCCGACAATCGGAGTGACAAAACCTAATCTCGAAATACGCCAACCCAACAAGTACCTTTGGAGACACCTATAGAGCACTTTTATAATCACCCAGTTACGTTGTGACGTTTGGTAGCAGACAAAGTGTTCCTCCGGTAAACGGGAGTTGCATAATCTCATAGTCATAGGAACATGTATAAGTCATGAAGAAAGTAATAGCAGAATACTAAACGATCGTGTGCTAAGCTAACGGAATGGGTCATGTCAATCACATCATTCTCCTAATGATGTGACCCCGTTAATCAAATGACAACTCATGTCTATGATTAGGAACATAACCATCTTTGATCAACGAGCTAGTCAAGTAGAGGTATACTAGTGACAATCTGTTTGTCTATGTATTCACACATGTATTATGTTTCTGGTTAATACAATTATAGCATGAATAATAAACATTTATCATGAAATAAGGAAATAAATAATAGCTTTATTATTGCCTCTAGGGCATATTTCCTTCAGGCAGTGTGTCGGAAAAGGCCCCAAGATGAGATCTCATGGGAACAGAGGCTTGTGGCAGTGAAAAAGTATTTTCATGGATGCTTCTGGCATAGGAGAAATATTTGAGAATATATAGTGCTGAGATTAGGGTTAGGTGACCCCCCCCCCCCGAGGGGCCCACAAGCCTAGGGGGCGCCCCTAGGGCTTGTGGCCACCTCGTGTGTCTTCTAGCCTCCTCCCGAAGCTTCCTAGGTTTCTTCTAGTCCAAGAAAAATCATCGTAAAGTTTTATTCTGTTTGGACTCTGTTTGATATTCCTTTTCTGTAGAACTCAAAAACAAGGAAAAATTAGAAACTGGCACTGGGCTCTGGGTTAATAAGTTAGCCCCAAAAATAATATATAATAGCATATTAATGCATATAAAACATCCAAAATAGATAATATAATATCATTTAACAATCAAAAATTATAGATACGTTGGAGACGTATCACGCCCCCGATTCAATTGTACACTAATCATACAGGCAAAACGTGTAAGATCAAGATCAGGGACTCGCAGGAAGATATCACAACACAACTCTAAACACAAAATAAGTCATACAAGCTTCATATTACAAGCCAGGGGCCTTGAGGGCTCGAATACAAATGGTCGAACATAAACGAGTCAGCGGAAGCAACAATATCTGAGTACAGACATAAGTTAAACTAGGTGCCATAAGATGGCTAGCACAAACATGGATACAGATCGAAGAGGCACATGCCTCCTGCCTAGGATCCTCCTAAACTACTCCTGGTCGTCGGTGGCCTGCACGTAGTAGTAGGCACCCTCGGTGTAGTAGGAGTCGTCGTCGACGGTGGCGTCTGGCACCTGGGCTCCAACATCTGATCGCAGCAACCGGGTATAGGCGAAAAGGGGGGAAGCAAGGCAACCGTGACTACTCATCCAAAGTACTCGCAAGACTGACAGTAGATATATACTCCATATGCATCGATATCAGGGAAAGGGGTAGTATTTGTGGACTAAACTGGAGAATGCCAGAATAAGAGTGGGAGAAGTTAGTCCTATTGAAGACTACGTTGCAGCCTCCATCTTGAAGCATATAGAAGAGGGTAGCTGGTAAGTTAACCAAGTAACAACGTATTGCATAATCCTACCAGGCGATCCTCCCCTCGTCGCCCTGTGGGAAAGCGATCACCGGGTTATTTCTGGAACTTATCTGGGTGTGTTTTATTAAGTATCCGGTTCTAGTTGTCATGAGGTCGGAATACAACTCCAAGCATCCTGTTACCGTGGACATGGATATTCGAATAGATCAATCTTCCTTGCAAGGGTGCACCACATTACCCGACATGCTCGATCCCTCTGGCCGGGCACACTTTCCTAGGTCATGTCCGGCCTTGGAAGATCAACATGTCGCAACCCTACCTAGGACCAACAGAGAGGTCAGCACGCCATTCTAAATCCTAAGTGCACAGGAGACTTGGGCCCATCGCCCGTTGCACTCCTGCACATTGCGTGGGCGGCCGGAAGCAGAGCTAGCCCCCTTATACAAGCGCAGACGTTCTAGTACAATCCGGCGTGCGCCACTCAGTCACTAACATTTGAAGAGCTTCCGTTGATACTACGAAGCTGGTTGCCCATATCCTGTCCCACATGGCAGTTAGCGCGTATAGATCAACGACCAACTCAGATCAAATATCCAAACCCGCTAAGCGTGCTAATTGATGTAACCGCAGAGGTCGACCAGGGACAAGGCCCACCTCTCGCCTGGGTGGTCACAACCTACCTTGTCGGTCCGCCACAAAGTAACACTCGGGGGTCGTCGGGAACCTAGGCCCATTACTACCTGGGTGGAACCACATGTCCCTTCAGCCCCCACATCTGAACAGTAACATAAGTATGTAGTAGTATATAGTATATACCCGTGATCACCTCCCGAAGTGATCACGACCCGATAGTATAGCATGGCAGACAGACAAGTATGAAAGGCCACTGATGGAAAACTAGCATCCTATACTAAGCATTTTAGGATTGCAGGTAAAGGTAATAACAAAAGTAATAAGGACAGGCTATGCAGCAGAATAGGATCATCCGAAAGCAGTAACAGCTACACTACTCTAATGCAAGTAGTAGAGATAATGAGTAGGCGGTATCGGGATGATCAAGGAGGTTTTGCTTGCCTGGAAGCTCTGCTGAGAAGGAGGGGTCATCAACACCATAATCGATCGGGGCAGCAATGGCGTCAGTCTCGAAGTCTACGAGAGAGAAGAAGGGGAAGAAACAATGAATATGTTGGGGAACGTAGTATATCAAAAAAAATCATACGATCATGCAAGATCTATCTAGGAGAAGCATAGCAATGAGCGGGGAAGAGTGTGTCTACATACCCTCGTAGACCAAAAGCGAAGCGTTTAGTAACGTGGTTGATGTAGTCGAACGTCTTCGCGATCCAACCGATCAAGTATCGAACGCACAACACCTCCGCGATCTGCACACGTTCAACTCGGTGATGTCCCTCGAACTCTTGATCCAGTTGAGGCCGGGGGAGAGTTCCGTCAGCATGAAGGGATGGTGACGGTGATGATGAAGTTACCAACGCAGGGCTTCGCCTAAGAACTACGACAATATGACCAAGGTGTGTAACTGTGGGGGGCACCGCACAAGGCTAAAAGATCAACTTGTGTGTCTATGGGGTGCCCCCTTCCCCTGTATATAAAGGAGGGGAGGAGGAGGAGGGCCAGCCACAAGGGATGCGCCCAAGGGGGGGAATCCTACTCCTAGTAGGAGTAGGTTCCCCCCTTTCCTAGTCCTAGTAGGAGAAGAAGGAAGGAGAGGAAGAAGAGAAGGAAAAGGGGGGCGGCCCCACTAGACCTAGTCCAATTTAGTTTGGGCTAGGGGGCGCGCGCCATTGGCGTGCCTCCTCTCTTCCACCATTAGGCCCATGAGGACCAATAACTTCCCGGGGGGTTCTGGTAACCCCCGGTACTCTAAAACTTATCTAAAATGACTCGAACCATTCTGGTGTTTGAATGTAGCCTTCCAATATATGAATCTTTATGTCTCGACCATTTCGAGACTCCTCGTCATGTCTGTGATCTCACTCGGGACTCCGAACAACCTTCGGTACATCAAATCACATAAACTCATAATATGAATCATCATCGAACGTTAAGCGTGCAGACCCTACGGGTTCGAGAACTATGTAGACATGACCGAGACACGTCTCCGACCAATAACCAATAGTGGAACCTAGATGCTCATATTGGTTCCTACATATTCTACGAAGATCTTTATTGGTCAAACCGCAGAACAACATACGTTGTTCCCTTTGTCATCGGTATGTTACTTGCCTGAGATTCGATCGTCGGTATCATCATACCTAGTTTAATCTCGTTACCGGCAACTCTCTTTACTCATTCCGTAATGCATCATCCCGCAACTAACTCATTAGTCACATTGCTTGCAAGGCTTATAGTGATGTGCATTACCGAGAGGGCCCAGAGATACCTCTCCGACAATCGGAGTGACAAATCCTAATCTCGATCTATACCAACTCAACAAATACCATTGGAGACACCTGTAGAGCATCTTTATAATCACCCAGTTATGTTGTGACATTTGATAGCACACAAGGTGTTCCTCTGGTATTCTGGAGTTGCATAATCTCATAGTCTGAGGAACATGTATAAGTCATGAAGAAAGCAAATAGCAATAAAATAAACGGTCATAGTGCTAAGCTAACAGATGGGTCTTGTCCATCACATCATTCTCTAAAGATGTGATCCCATTCATCAAATGACAACACATGTCTATGGCTAGGAAACTTGACCATCTTTGATTAACGAGCTAGTCAAGTAGAGGCATACTAGGGACACTTTGTTTGTCTATGTATTCACACATGTACTAAGTTTCTGGTTAATACAATTCTAGCATGAATAATAAACATTTATCATGATATAAGGAAATATAAATAACAACTTTATTATTGCATCTAGGGCATATTTCCTTCAGTCTCCCACTTGCACTAGAGTCAATAATCTAGTTCACATCGTCATGTGATTTCACACCAATAGTTCACATCTTTATGTGATTAGTTCACATCTTCATGTGACTAATACCCAAAGGGTTTACTAAAGTCAATAATCTAGTTCACATCGCAATGTGATTAACACCCAAAGAGTGATCATGTTTTGCTTGTGAGAGAAGTTTAGTCTACAGGTCTGCAACATTCAAATCCATATGTATTTTGCAAATTTCTCTGTCGACAATTCTCTGCACAGAGCAACTCTAGCTAATTGCTCCCACTTTCAATATGTATCTAGACCGAGACTTAGAGTCATCTAGATCGGTGTTAAAAGCTTGCATCGACGTAACTCTTTACGACGAACTCTTTTATCACCTCCATAACTGAAATATTTCCTTAGTCCTCTAAGGAAAATTTTGACTGTTGTCCAGTGATCTACTCCTAGATCACTATTGTACTCCCTTGCCAAAATCATGTTAAGGTATATAATAGGTATGGTACACAACATAGCATACTTTATAGAACCTATGACTGAGGCATAGGGAATGACTTTTCATTATCTTTCTATTTTCTACCGTGGTCGGGTTTTGAGTCTTTACTCAACTTCACACCTTGCAACATAGGCAAGTACTCCTTCTTTGACTGTTCCATTTTGAACTACTTCAAAAACTTGTCAAGGTATGTACTCATTGAAAAATTTATCAAGTGTCTTGATCAATCTCTATAGATCTTGATGCCCAATATATAAGCAGCTTCACCGAGGTCTTTCATTAAAAAATTCTTATTCAAGTATCCTTTTATGCTATCTAGAAATTCATTATCATTTTCAATCAACAATATGTCATCTACATATAATATCAGAAATGCTACATGTAAGTGCATCTGGTGCCACCCCTAGTTGGTTTTGGAGTATTGACGACAAACCTGGTTGAGGGACTAATGTGTTTGTGAGAATTGCAGGATAACACAGGTAGTAGTCCCTCATTGATTCGGTTTTCCTACCGGAGATGACCCCTAAAAATGTATGAAGACATTGAAGACAAAGGTGGTATGTGAAGATAATCGCATTGAAGACTATGACATGAGAAGACATCTCGTGAAGACTATGGAGCGCGAAGACTTAGCTGTTTCGTCGTTTCCTTTTCTTCTTTGTTGAGTCATAGGAACCACCGTACTGTTAAGTGGGGTCCCATGGAACAAAGTCAGAGTGACTGAAGTAATGATTAACCAAAATCCTATGTCTTCGAGCGAAGACAATGAGAACAAATCTTATCTAGAGCTGGATGAGTCAGATTTACTTGTAGCCCAAGTAAAGTTGTCGCGTGTGTTTTAAATCTGATCGTTGGAACACGTGTCAGTTCCTTAGTTACCCAGGGTCATTCAGACAAATTAGGTCGGGTTGCCTAGTGGCTATAAATAGCCCACCCCCTACACCATAAATTGGTTGGCTGCTCAGAGTTAGTGCACGACTTTTGTCGTTTGAGAGCAACCCACCTCGAAGCCTTTGAGAGAGAAATCCTTGCGAGGACAAAGCCCTAAACACCCAGAGCCAAAGAGTGTTAGGCATCACTGAAGTCTTCCTGTCTGTGTGATCTAAAGACTTGTTACACTTGAGGACTGTGAATCCTCCAGCCGGTTAGGTGTCGCGTTCTGAGCATCCAAGAGTCATTGTGGATCGCCGGTGAACGAAGTCTGTGAAGGTTTGGAAGTCTCCCTTGAAGACTTACCAGAGTGATTGGGCGAGGACCGGGTGTCCTTAGCTCAAGGGGAATAAGGTGAAGACACGGTCTTCTGAGTTAAATCGCAGCCTCCCTAACCAGATGTACAGTTGTCACAGCAACTGGAACTGGTCCAACAAAACGAGCAACTTGTTCTATCCTTTCCATCTATTTATTTACAGTTGGTCCTTGTGAAGTCATTGCCTGTTTGCATTATCTATTTGTCTTCACTGTGTGACTGCTTGTTCTGATTGGCTTCATACTGTCTTCCATCCTGATCCATACTTCCTAGCTGCTATTAGTCTTTGTGCTTTCACTTCATTGAATACTTGACTATGGCTTGCCTAGTGTAGTATACCTTCCGCTGCATGTTAATATGTTCGTTTCTATCGATTGTCTTCGAAACTTCCATGGAAGACTTCCATAAAAATCGCCTATTCACCCCCCCCCCTCTAGTCGATCACTAGCACTTTCAATTGGTATTAGAGCAAGGTACTCCCTTGTTTTGTGTGATTCGGTTTAACCACCTGGAGTTTTAGCTATGTCCACTGCAGGGATAATCAAAGTCTCTGCTGTGTGCCCCGTCTTCGATGGAACTGAATATCCCTACTGGAAGAATAAGATGTGCATGCATCTTGAAGCCATTGATGTCGACCTCTGGTATATCATCAAGAATGGCGTCCCCAAGGCTGGTGAAGGTGTCACCGATGCTGATGTCAAGAAGTTCGTTCAACTGGATTCCACTGCCAAGAACATCATCTGTGGTCATCTAACCAAAGGGCAGTATGGCCGTGTGAGTGCTCTGGAAACATCTAAGCTAGTCTGGGATTGGCTCTCCAAGGTCAACGAAGGCGTCTCAACCCAAAGAGATCAAAGGATCAGTGTCCTTCGCAACCTCTTCAACCGCTTCAAGAGAAACGACAATGAGAATGTTCAGCTCACGTTTGATCGCCTCACTAACATCACAAATGAGCTCCAAGCTCTCGGCGCTACTGAGATCACCAAGCATGAAATCATCAAGACACTCCTGAGATCACTTAACAGCTTGTTTGACACCCTAGCCCCGATGATTCAAGAATGCCCTGACTTCAAGAGACTCGATCCGTCTGACATACTTGAAAGGCTCAACTCACATGAGTTTTAGCTTTCTGAGAAAAGAGATATCTATAGTTCCAACTATGGCCGAACTCGTGCCTTGAAGGCAAAAGTTGTTTCCTCATCTGAAGAAGAATCTGACTGCAGTTCTGGCGATCCTGAAGACATTGGAAGGGAGCTTGCTATGCTTGTGAAGAAGTTCCAAAAATTCACCAAAAAGAAAGGCTTCAGAAAGTCTTCATGATCCAGCTCAAGGAATGATGAAGCTTCTGCTCATGACTACAAGAAGAGAACATGCCACAATTGCAAGAAACCTGGTCACTACATCTCTGAGTGTTCGCAGTGGGACAATGAGAACAACAAGAAGAAGAAGAGCAAGGAATATGATTCTGATGACAAGAAGAAGAAGAAGAAGAAATACTCAAAGTCTTCTTCCAAGTCTTCCTCAAAGTCTTCATCACACAAGAAGAGCTCATCTGGCAAGGCTCGTGCATTTGTTGGCAAGGAAATGGAATCACAGGAGGAGTCTGCTTCTGAGGAGGCAGAGGTGGAGTCTGAGGAGGAGTCCGATTCTGGCGTTGCAAGTCTGGCTACAGCCTACATTGCCAAGTCCATCTTCGACACTGAAGACAACGACTTCGTCACCGACGCCGATGGTAATGACAAGGACAATTCCGCTCCCGCCTATTGCTTCATGGCACGCAGTGCCAAGGTAAACTCACGCAATACTCACTATCAAACATCCAGTGAAGATGACTCTGATTGTAATTCCAAACCCAGCTACAAAACACTTGCTAAAATTGCAGCTGAACAATAGAAAGCTATGGAACATATTCAAAAACTGTTAGACAAAAGCGATGACCTGTTGGACGCTGAAATGACTCGATCTCAATCCTTAATAGAAGACATAAAAAATCTTCATGTTAAGTATGAGGAACTTGAAAGTCTTCATGAAACGCTCTCAACAACTCATGAAAAGCTTTCCTATGATTACCTTCAAAGGAAGCAAGAACTTGAGAAATTGAGAGCGGCTCATGAAGATCTTCAAAAGGAAAACAAGTCACTTCACACTGAACAGATCAGTCCCGCTCAGGAAGGATTTGAACCACCATGTCTTAAATGTCTTGAGCGTGATAACGCTACTTCTGTTGCAATGTTCTACTGCTGCTGCTGTTGCAATATCTTCAACTATTGATGTGGAAACTAACCCCTCTGCTGAGGATGCCACTGCTATTGCTGATGAAAATGCTAGGTTGAAGACATTGCTTGAAACAGGGATGTACAAAAGTCTAAAAGGGCATTAGACACTATGTGATGTCCTCAAAAGGCAGATTCTAAACCAAAACCCTAGGAAAGAGGGTGTTGGGTTCGAAAGGAAAATGAATATTGATGGCTCTTACTAGAAACCTGAGCAGTGCCCCAAAACCACATGGGTTGCTGCAAAGGAACCTTCAGTGGATCCATCCACCCTATCTGGCTTCACTTGTGCTAACCCCATCGTCATTGATGAATCCTTTGATGCAAACTATAAACTGTTTAGGAGTCAGAATGGTGAAGTGTTTGCCAGGTATATTGGTACTAACTGCAGGAATGGGCCACCTATGAAGAAAGTCTGGGTGCCGAAAAGGTGTCTGGAGAATCTTCCTGTGAATGTCGTCATGACACCACAAGGGAAGAAGACAAACCCCAGACCATAGGCTTCATATGGTCCAAAGGCTTCATACAGACAGAGGACTCACCTGAGTCGCACTAACGCAAATGTTTTGCAGGGAAACCATACTCAGGCCTATGAATATGAGTGTGTTTCATCAAACCGCCATGTTCATAAGATCCAGAACTACTCTGCTTATTCTTATGAGTACTATTCTCCACCTGCAAGACTATTTGCTAGGGCTCCAAAGCCAAAGTTCTCAGATGCTGCACTTAAACTCATTGCTTCGAAGCTACCCTTGAAGATGTCGGTGGCTAAGAAAGCTTAACTCTCTTTTGCAGGGAAAGGTCTCCAGCTGAAAATCAAATGCGTCTGAAGCTATTGCTGGGGACCTAAAACATCTTGTAGGGCACAAAATCAAATGCCCAAATGGTCTTATTATGTATTTTGTTCCTGAGTCGCTTGCTACTTGTTCTATCAGTCCTAACCTCGATCTAAGCTTTAATAATCCTCTTGCTCGTCAAATGTTTATGCTTCAGAATGCTCTTTGTGAAGCCTATCCCCCTAACTGCACTGTAGGGTATGACACCAGCTGCTTCAGAATGGATTATTGATAGTGGATGTACTAATCACATGACTGGCAAACGAAGTCTTCTCATGGACTCAACCCTACATCCATCTGACAAAAGTCACATCACATTTGCTGATACTGGTAAAAGCAAGGTATTGGGTCTAGGTAGAGTTGCAATCTCAAAGGATCACCACATGGATAAAGTGATGCTTGTTGAATCTCTTGGTTTCAACTTAATGCCTGTCTCAATGCTTTGCGATTTGAACATGATTGTGATATTTGGAAAATAGCGTTGCCTTGTTCTAATGGAATCTGACAAGTCTCTAGTCTTTGAAGGGTATCGGAAAGATGATTTGTACATGGTAGATTTCTCAGCAGGACCACAGCTTGCCGTATGTCTTCTTGCAAAAGCTTCAGAATGCTGGCTCTGGCATCGGAGGCTAGGGCATGCTGGCATGAGGAACCTGCATACTCTTGCAAAGAAGAAGCACGTCATAGGCATCGAGGGCATCAAGTTCAAGAAGGATCACTTATGCGGTGCCTGCGAAGCTGGAAAGATGACGAGGGCCAAGCATCCCTCGAAGACAATCATGACAACGACTCAACCCCTCGAACTGCTACACATGGACCTCTTCGGCCCTACTCACTACTCTACCCTTACTACTACTGCTTGTCTTTATGGCTTCGTCATTGTTGATGATTATTCAAGATATACATGGGTGCATATAATCCTCTACAAGACTGAAGTGCAGGATGTCTTCAGACGCTTCGCCAATCGAGCCATGAACAACTATGGCGTCAAGATCAAGCACATCAGAAGTGACAATGGCACTGAATTCAAGAACACCGGCCTCGACACTTATCTCGATACATTGGGCATCACTCATGAGTTCTCAGCTCCGTACACACCGCAGTAGAATGGCATCGTGGAATGCAAGAATAGAACACTCATTGTGATGGCTCGGACGATGCTCGATGAATACAAGACACCAAGAAAGTTCTGGCCTAAAGCTATTGATACTGCATGCCATGTCATCAACCGTGTTTATCTTCACAAGCTTCTGAAGAAAACATCCTATGAACTCCTCACTGGTAAGAAGCCAAATGTTAGTTACTTCAGAGTATTTGGTGCTAGGTGCTGGATCAAGGATCCACATCACACTTCAAAATTTGCACCGAAAGCACATGAAGGTTTTATGCTTGGTTACAGAAAGGATTCACACTCCTACAGAGTCTTCAACCTCTTTCACTATAAAGTGGTTGAAACTGTGGATGTGCGGTTCGATGGGACTAACGGCTCGCAAAGAGAGCACCTGCCAAATGTGCTAGATGAAATTCCACCCAGTGAATCCATCAAGCTTATGGGAACTGGAGAAATCATACCATCTGAAGTACAGCCTGAAGAGGAACTTATCATCTCTGCACCTAATCAACCTGAAGACAATGCTCAGCCTGAAGACAATCCTTCAAACGATGACAATGATCAGCAAGAGCAAAATCTTCGTCCAGTTCATCCTCGTGTTGCAAATGAAGTACAGATTTAGAAGATAATTGATAGCATCAATGCACCTGGTCCACTCACTCATTCAAGGGCAACACAACTAGCAAATTTCTATGGGCACTTTTCATTCGTCTCAATATCTGAACCCAAGAAAGTTGATGAAGCCTTCATGGAACCTAAATGGATTCAAGCTATGCAAGAAGAGCTTCACCAGTTTGAGCTGAATAATGTATGGGAACTGGTCAAGCGTCCTGATCCACGTAAACACAATATCATAGGCACTAAATGGATATATCGCAACAAGCAAGATGAGCATGGTCAAGTTGTCAGAAACAAGGCTCGTCTCGTTGCTCAAGGATACACTCAAGTTGAAGGAATTGACTTCGATGAAACATTTTCTCCTGTGGCTAGGCTTGAATCTATACACATACTGCTAGCCTATGCAAATCATCATAACATCCTTCTGTATCAAATGGACGTGAAGAGCGCCTTTCTCAATGGAAAGATTAAAGAAGAAGTGTATGTTGCACAACCGCCTGGTTTTGAAGATCCAAAACATCCTGACATGGTTTACAAGCTCAACAAGGCACTATATGCCCTCAAACAAGCCCCTCGTGCTTGGTATGACACACTCAAAGACTTCCTGAAGAGCAAAGGCTTCAAACCTGGTTCCCTGGATCCCACACTCTTCACGAAGACATATGATGGTGAACTGTTCGTGTGCCAAATATATGTGGATGAAATTATCTTCGGCTGCACTAATCAGAAATACAGTGATGAGTTTGGATACATAATGCAAGAGCAATATCAGATGTCCATGATGGGTGAGCTGAAGTTCTTCCTTGGTCTTCAAATACGGCAGCAACGCAAAGGCATCTTCATATCTCAAGAGAAATACCTCAAAGATTGCCTGAAGAAGTTTGGAATGCAAGACTGCAAAGGTTATACGACGCTAATGCCTACCAAGAGTCATCTGGATTATGATGCCAGTGGTAAAGAGTTTGATCAAAAGGTATACCGCTCCATGATTGGTTCTTTGCTTTATTTATGTGCATCTAGGCTAGATATCATGCTTAGTGTTTTTTGCATGTGTGCCCGATTCCAAGCGGCACCAAAGGAATCGCATCACTTAGCTGTGAAGCGAATTCTTCGATATTTGGCTTACACCCCAATACTAGGATTATGGTATCCAAAGGGCTCAAAGTTTGATATAGTTGGATTCTCGGATGCTGATTATGCTGGTGACAAGGTGGATCACAAGTCTAAAACAGGTACATGTCACTTTTTGGGACGATCACTTGTGTGTTGGTCACTTTCTGGGACGATCACTTGTGTGTTGGTCTTCAAAGAAGCAGAACTGTGTATCTCTCTCCACTGCTGAATCTGAATACATTGCTGCTGGATCTTGCTGCGCTCAGCTTCTATGGATGAAGCAAACACTCAAAGACTATGGCATTCATCTGAAGCAAGTGCCACTCTACTGCGACAATGAAAGCGCCATCAAGATCACCAACAACCTAGTTCAGCACTCGAAGACAAAGCACATTCAGATCCATCATCACTTTCTCAGAGATCATGTCATGAAGGAAGATATTGATATCATTCACGTCAACACTGAAGAGCAACTGGCAGATATCTTCACAAAGCCCTTGGATGAGAAAAGGTTTTGCAAGTTGCGGTGTGAGCTAAATATATTGGAATCCTCAAATGTCCTGTGATCATGCACACATCCTAACACTTATGCATGTTGATGACTTAGATGTACAACACACGAAGTAACGTATATCTTCAAATAATGAAGACTTACACTCTAAGTGTGAATACATTAACGCAGAATTTGACTTCAGAGTGCCACGATAATTGTGCGCCGTGTCTGGGTCTAATACTTCCTATACGGTGGGTAACGCCACCACCAAACTTTTGTTTGGAGTATTTTCTGTTGGCGTTATATTTGCAAAGTCTTCGCATTTGGTTTGTCTTCAATATTAACATGGCTTCATGTTTATCTTCACTATATTGATTTGGTCCTATTCGGATATATTCATATATTTGCGTTATGTCCTCTACAACATTCACTTATAGCTATGTCTTCTCATTGAATCTTTTGAACTAAGTGAATGTGATCGGACCCTAACCTTTCTATGCTCCCGTCTCAAATCTATCTATCCAAATCATATGCATTCTATTGAAACTGTCGAATGTCTTCGATGTGTCCGTGTCAGCAGAAGATACAGAGACAAACATCAAATCTATTTTAAATGCTCAATCCTTTTTGCCTGAAACCCAGTGTCGGTGTCAAAACCGGCAGATCTCGGGTAGGGGGTCCCGAACTCTGTGTCTAGGACGGATGGTAACAGGAGGCAGGGGACACGATGTTTTACCCAGGTTCAGTCCCTCTTGATGGAGGTAAAACCCTACGTCATGCTTGATTAATATTGATGATATGGGTAGTACAAGAGTAGATCTACCACGAGATCAGAGAGGCTAAACCCTAGAAGCTAGCCTATGGTATGATTGTATGTTGTGATTGTTGTTCTACGGACTAAAACCCTTCGGTTTATATAGACACCGAAGAGGGTTAGGGTTACACAAGATCGGTTACAAAGGAGGAGATATCCATATTCGTATTGCCTAGCTTGCCTTCCACGCCAAGTAGAGTCCCATCCGGACACGAGACGAAATCTTCAATCTTGTATCTTCATAGTCTAACAGTCCGGCCAATGGACATAGTCCGGCAGTCCGGAGACCCCCTAATCCAGGACTCCCTCGGTAGCCCCCGAACCAGGCTTCAATGACGATGAGTCCGGCGCGCAGTATTGTATTCGGCATTCCAAGGCGGGTTCCTCTCCAAATTCTGTGTACCTGTCGAAATAGTGTTCGATCTCTTGTGAATGTTGCACTCCTTGGCTCCACGCCCAATAATGGCCACTTTCCACGTGTCGAGCGAATGTGAAGAGCCAGGGTGTTTTCACATTTACCCCCCTAGCCGTGTGAATGAGCCGCCTATTAAAAAGACGAGGATTTAGATCCAAATCACACCATCCTCCCTTGGCGAGCCTTCATCGGAGCGCAGATCCATTCCATCATGGCCGGTTGACGCAGCTCCTCCTCTCGCTCCCCTAGCTCCAAGCCTGGAGATTGGGAGAGATGTTCCGTCCCGCACAGCAAATTAGTGATGCTTTAGACCAAGGGATTTCTTCCCCCAGCGTACATGGTCCCGGTTCGAGCCAGGCTCGCCACCTATAATGGCGGAGAGCAAGCGGAGAGCCTTCCCAATCCCTCCAAGGGAGAGCGGGTATGCCTTGTCCCTTATTTGGTAAGAGGGCTCGGATTCCCAATTCATCTGTTTCTCCGGGGGCTCCTAGAGTTCTACGGCCTCCAGTTGCACAACCTTACGCCTGCCTCCATGCTGCATATCACGGGATTCGTAGCCTTTTGCGAGTTGTTCTTGGGCTGTGAGGCTCATTTCACTCTGTGGAAGAAGTTGTTCTGCCTTGTGCCCCATTCTCAGAAGGGGTCAATATATCAAGTGGGCGGAGCCGAAGTGTGGCGTATTGCCGGGACCAGATACCTGTCCGGAACCCCAAAGAAGATGTCTGAAGACTGGCCTTCAGAATGGTTTTATATAGAAGACGTCCCCCTCCCGGATCCTATTCGGATCAGCCTTCCTGAGTTCGACAACGCCCCTTTGAAGAAGCGTCGGAGCTGGCGTCCACGGAGCTCCCTGGAGGAAGACGACAGGGACGTTCTTTACCTGATGAGCCGGATAAGTTTTTTAGCTCGATCCGGATTGACCATGATCGAGGTCATGGCCATATGTATCATGCGGGGGGTGCAGCCGCTTCAGTATAGAGGCCACCCCATGTGGGATTTCAACGGGGAGGATGACGCCACCCGCTACGGCCGTAAAGGGTCGGGATCGGTTGCTGATCTAATAAAGATCTTATCCACTTTGTACAAGGGATAAGAGGAGGAATTCCTTCATGTCAACCCGCAGGGCGGATTTTCTATGTACAATCCTCCGAGATGGGTAAGCGGAGACTTTTTCTCGCCCATTCGTTTCATATTTCCGTAGTTAAGTATTCAGTCCAGCGATTTGTACGCAGGAACTGCGCCAGGCCGTAAGGGAGATAAACAACCCCCCTCCACAACCCGAGGACCCTGGACGATCCCTCGACCCGGCCTCCCAGGAGGATCCGGACATATCGGTGGAGCTAATCGATGGGGTGTTTTACCAATTGAGCAATGATAATGCTTTGGTGGCGATTACGGCCGATTACCCTGGGCTACTTCCAGCCTCACAGGTGACTGAGACCGAAGTCCCAGCACTTCAAAAAGGGATCCGTCCTTGCGTGTTTTTGATTGCCGTATAACAGTCGTGTTTTGCAGGGGAGGTCCTCGAGGCAGAAGGCTGAGCCTGCGGCGACTGGCCAACAAGGGGCCGCGAGGCCAGGCAGGCTGAAAAGACCCACAGTCCGGATTGAGACACCGGCGCAGCGGTACGGCGCGCTGTCTTTATTGCAAGACATTATTCTCAGAGGCATATTAACGCCCATGCCTTCTTTTCAGGAAAAAGAGCGCTCGCCGGACTATACCCGGAGAGGCTACCAATCGCGTCTCCACAAGCCAGGCTCCAAGGCCGGATTCGGAGGCGGGAATGAATACGAGGGGTGCGCCGGGTGCTCCTCCGACAGAGGATGCGGATAAACTGTCCGCCACCCATTCCGAGGTGGAAAGTGACATGAACCACAGGCGTCGCTAGACTGTTCTTCATGACGCTTGTTTCTCCCAAGAGGCATTGGATGCCTTCAACTCGGGAGACGCGCACCTCCGTGCCACTCAAAATGGTCTAGCCAGAGCCACAGAGCAGTATGTAAAAGACATACGGGTGAGAAAATTTGGTGATTATATATATCAGTAGCCCCTAAGACTTGAAACAGTTAGGATAACTAATTTAAGGATCATTTGTTATGCAGGTTCTTACAGAATAGAATACTCAACTGTCCCAGGAGCTGGAAGAGTGCAAAGCCCAACTTCAGGCCGCACTGGCCATAGTAGGGGAGCCCAAAGAGACCCCCTCTGGTAACATATCCTTCGAATGATAAGTATCATATAGAATGTGGCGTATATGCAGATCTGACGATAAAATTGCAGATGACGCTGGAGTAAATCCGGATAAGCAACAGCTCCTACGCCAGCTGAAGGCCGGTGAGAGCGTGCTTACGAGGGTGAGGCAGGAGAAAAATGATCTCCTAGATGCCAACATCAAGCTGGGCGTGGAACTACAAGATGTTCGTGCCCAATTGTCGGACTCTGTTAAGGAAAATCAGCGGCTTCGACGCGGCATATTTAGTAAGTGCTTGAACGAACTTCGAAAAGGAGTTCGGCGAGGAAGCTGGCTGACAGAGTTATGTCTGTAGGTATGCTAACAGGTCGTCCTACCGAGGAAATGCACGGTTCAACGGGTGACCTTCTTCCCGAGCTCTCACAGCTGCACGAACGAGTTCAGCAGGTGATGCAAGGCGTCGCCCAGGTCTTGTGGCCATCCGTCTCCATACCCGAAGGCCTTGGAGAGCTTGCAGAAAAGCTAAAGGGAGCGCGGCGGCGCTTCCGATTATGGAAGATATCGGCCTGCCGTCAGGGCGCCAGGGAAGCCTGGGCAATGGTGAAGACATGGTACACGAAGGCTGACCCGAACCATATGGCCAAAGTCGGACCTGTGGGGCCCGATGTGAAGGAAATCCCTGTGAGCTTAGTGTACGGCCAAGTAGAATTGGCCGCAAAGTATTCCCAATAGGACTGTAGACTAGACAGCCCATTGGATGGTATTGAAGAGGAATTCAACTCGTCAAATTGACTATGTAATTTTAAAGTGACATGTATCATGCCTTCTAGCCGAATTGTAGATCGTTTATCGTGGCGGACCTTTTCGCTTCGACCTCGGGACCTGGCGGACCTCTCGGTTATGTGAGAACCGGGGCATGCGTGGAGACCAGGCATAGGGGTCATTAGTGCTTTATCAAACAAGTGCCCAACTAGTTATGTTATATTACATGGGTAGTAAGAAACATCTTCTAGGGAGAATAGTTCCGTTAAGGGTTCCTTTCCCTGGGTAAGCATGCCCTAAAGTGCATGTCCGGACTGCGACAAGAAGCGCAGAAAAAGCATCTGGGGGCAGATATGGATAATAAATAAAAGTCATCTTTTGTTCACCGACCGAATATTCCCTTAAGAATGCTAGCTTTCGGCTTCACCCAATTTGAGGTACATGTCCGGCTGACCCGGCGGTAACAATCGCAGAGGTGCTCACCTTATGCCCTAGCCGAATTAACGGGAACGTAGGGCATAAATACAAGAGCCAGGCAACCCAGCTTGGCCAAAACTTAAGTCATATTGATGCATATAATGGTGAAAAAAGGTACATGCGGAAGTATAACACATGTGTTGGGCGTGAGGCCCAGGTAAATAATTTAAGTTTCTGTGAAAGAAGCCCCCATGTATGAAGAGTGCGGCTAGCGCATCTGTAATGTATGAGTGAGGCACAAGGTGACCCTTGAAGGCCTAGAGAAATAAAAGAAAGAAAGGGAAACAAGACAGATGATGCATATGCAGAAAATGGACAAGGGAGGGGACTAACATAGAGTCCGGTGCTAGGCGTAGAATCTTCGAAGCCTGGCTGCGTTCCATGGGTTCAGCTCGAGTCAACTAGTCGATGCATCCCGCAGTCGGTACGCTCCACCGGTCAGAACTTGGTCGATAATGAAGGGACCTTCCCATTTGGGCTCGAGCTTGTTCTTTTTCTTATCCAGCAGTCGTAGAACTAGTTTGCCAACGTTATAAGTTTTGGCCCGTACTTCTTTGCTTTGGTATCTGCGAGCCTGTTGCTGGTAAAATGCGGAACAGGCTTTGGCTACGTCGCGCTCTTCCTCCAAGGTGTACAGACTGTCCTGCCGATCGAGCTCGGCTTCTCTTTCTTCGTACATGCGCACTCGAGGTGAGTCATGAATTATGTCACAGGGCAGGACTGCCTCTGCGACGTACGCCATAAAAAACGG
This sequence comes from Triticum aestivum, assembly GCF_018294505.1. Taxonomy (NCBI): domain Eukaryota; kingdom Viridiplantae; phylum Streptophyta; class Magnoliopsida; order Poales; family Poaceae; genus Triticum; species Triticum aestivum. The sequence goes on along the minus strand of NC_057803.1, from coordinate 519,340,450 downwards.
TGTATATCCGGTACTACGATTCGGCGTGGTCCGTAGCCCCCAGAGTACGGAGTCGAGCTCCTCTACCCAGTGCGTGTTAGACTCCGTTAAGGAGCGCACTAATCTGGGTTTAATGCCGCTCATTATAAGACCATTTGCTCGTTCGACTTGACCGTTGGTTTGTGGGTGATAGACTGAAGCATAATCGAGCTTGATGCCCATTTTGCTGCACCAGAGTTTTACCTCGTCGGCCGTGAAGTTCGTGTCGTTATCAGTGATGATGCTGTGGGGGACGCCGTAACGGTGTACAACCCCGGATATGAAATCTATCACCGGTCCGGATTCGGCTGTTTTAACCAGTTTAGCCTCTATCCATTTGGTGAATTTATCCACCATGAACAATAAGTATTTTTTCTTGTGGGTTCCCCCTTTAAGGGGTCCAACCATGTCAAGCCCCCAAACCGCGAAGGGCCATGTAATGGGGATTGTTTGGAGGGCGATGGGTGGCATGTGGCTTTGATTTGCAAAGAGCTGGCAACCGGCGCAACGTTGGACCAAGTCCTGTGCATCTGCCTGGGCCGTTGGCCAATAGAATCCTATACGGAAGGCCTTGCTTACAAGAGCTCGGGCTGCGGCGTGATGACCGCCGAGTCCGGCGTGAATTTCTGCCAAAAGGTTCCGCCCTTCCTCTTCGGAGATGCACCTTTGAAGGACTCCGGTAGCACTTTTTTTGTACAATTCTCCCTCATGGACCCTGTAGGCCTTGGATCGCCGCACTATGCAGCGTGCCTCATTTTGGTCCTCCGGAAGTTCCTGTCTAGTTAGGTAGGCCAGGAATGGTTCTGTTCACGGGGCAATAATGGCCATTATTTCGTGGGCTGAATGTGTTATTTCGGTGGCGGAGCCTCCCATTGTGTTAGAGAGTTCGGTATCGGGTATTTTGGCCGGGTCCGGACTGTTGTTACTGGTGTCCCCTTCCCATGCTACAGATGGCTTGAAGAGCCTTTCCAGAAATATGTTGGGAGGGACGGCGTCGCGTTTTGTGCTGATGCGGGCAAGGATATCTGCCGCCTGATTGTTTTCCCGAGCCACATGGTGAAATTCGAGCCCCTTGAACCAAGCTGACATTTTTAAGACGGCATTGCGATAAGCTGCCATTTTCGGATCCTTGGCATCAAAGTCTCCATTTATTTGGGATATCGCGAGGTTCGAATCCCCGCGCACCTCTAGGCGTTGAATGCCCATGGATACTGCCATCCGGAGACCATGTAGAAGGGCCTCATATTCGGCTGCGTTGTTGGAGTCCGTATACATTATCTGTAGTACGTATTGAACAGTATCTCATGTTGGGGACGTCAAAATAACGCCAGCCCCTAGACCAGCCAAAATTTTGGAGCCGTCGAAGTGCATGATCCAATTTGAATATGTTCCGTACTCTTTAGGGAGTTCGGCTTCCGTCCACTCAGCGACGAAGTCAGCCAAAACTTGCGACTTAATAGCTCACCGTGGCTTCTAAGTTATGTCGAACGGGAGGATCTCAATGGCCCATTTGGCAATCCGGCTCGTCGCGTAGCGGTTGTTTATAATATCGTTAAGTGGTACTTTCGAGGCTACCGTTATCGAACACTCTTGAAAGTAGTGTCGCAGCTTCCGGGATGCCATAAATACCGCGTACGCTATCTTTTGATAATGCGGGTACCATGATTTGCATGGAGTAAAGACAGTGGACACATAGTAAACCGGCTTTTGAAGGGGGAATTTGTGTCCGTCCACTTCTCGCTCGACGACGAGCACTGCGCTTACTACTTGATGAGTTGCCGCAATGTATAATAGCATTGGTTCGCCAATGTTTGGCGCGGCCAGGACTAGGTTTGTTGCCAATATAGCTTTTATTTAGTTGAGTCCGGCCATGGCCGCATCCATCCACTCGAAGTGTTCGGTGCGCCGGAGGAGGCGATAAAGGGGTAATGCCTTTTCTCCCAAGCGGGAGATAAAGCGGCTTAGAGCCGCCACGCATCCAATCAATTTTTGTATTTGTTTGAGGTCTGTTGGGGTAGCCAACTATGACAACGCTCGGATTTTGGCCGGATTAGCTTCAATACCTCTACTGGAGACAATGAATCCCAGGAGCTTTCCGGCTGGTACACCGAAAACGCATTTTTCCGGATTGAGCTTGATGTCATATGTTCGGAGGTTATCGAATGTGAGCCTTAAGTCGTCTACTAGAGTTTCGACATGCTTGGTTTTAACGACCACGTCGTCTACATATGCCTCCACTGTTTTGCCGATCTGGTTTGCCATACATGTCTGAATCATGCGCTGATATGTTGCGCCGGCGTTTTTGAGCCCGAAGGGCATTTTGTTGAAGCAGAATGGGCCGTATGGTGTGATGAATGCTGTTGTGGCTTGGTCTGGCTCTACCATTTTAATTTGATGGTAGCCAGAGTATGCGTCGAGGAAACACAATGAATCGTGTCCTGTGGTAGCATCGATGATTTGATTGATGCGGGGGAGGGGGAAGGGATCCTTTGGGCAGGCCTTGTTAAGGTCCTTAAAATCGACGCACAAGCGCCAGGATTTGTCCTTCTTTGGTACCATCACCAGGTTTGCTAGCCAGTCCGGATGTTTTATGTCTCTGATGAATCCGACCTCCAATAGCTTGGCTAGTTCCTCTCCCATGGATTGTCTCTTAGGTTCAGAGAAACGTCGAAGAGCCTGCTTGACTGGCTTGAATCCTTTTAGGATATTCAGGCTGTGCCTAGCCAGCTTGCGTGGGATTCCTAGCATGTCTGAAGGGTGCCAGGCAAAAATGTCCCAGTTCTCGCGTAGGAACTCTCGCAGTGCGGCGTCGACATCAGGGTTTAATTGTGCCTCGATGGAAGCTGTTTTTGTAGGGTCCGTTGCATGGACTTGGAATTTGACTATTTCGTCCGCCGGTTTAAAGGAGGTGGACTTGGATCTTTTATCGAGTGTCACGTCGTCCCTGTTCAACATGGAGCGCAGCGCAGTTAGTTCCTCGGCCGCTAGGGCTTCGGATAGTGCCTCAAGGGCCAGTGCAGCTATCTTATTTTCGGCGCAGAGTGCTATGTCCGGATCACTAGCAAGAGTGATGATTCCGTTGGGCCCGGGCATTTTAAGCTTCATGTACCCGTAATGGGGTATGGCTTGGAAGATTGTAAACGCCTCCCGCCCTAATAGAGCGTGGTATCCGCTGCTGAACGGGGCCACTTGGAATGTAATTTCTTCGGACCTGTAATTATCCAGCGTGTCGAATACCACATCTAGTGTGATTTTCCCAGCACAGCGTGCTTCCCGACTAGGGATGATTCCTCTAAAGGTTGTGCTACTTTGCTCAATGCGGCTCCAGTCTATTTCCATCTTTTGAAGAGTTTCCTCATAGATGAGGTTTAATCCGCTGCCGCCGTCCATGATTGGACTGAGGACCAGTGCGGCTGGTGCTCGGGCTGTTCGGAATTTGGGTTTGTCACTGGCATTGAAGGTAATAGCCGTGTCACTCCAAGGATTTATTTCTGCTATGTGGCAGATTTTGGCCATGCCGCGGAGTGTTCGCTTGCGTCTATTATTTGACGTGAAGGTCTCAAAGACCGTTAACACCGTATTGTTGTCCACGGGATGGTGCTCTGTGGTATTTGGGAGGAGTAGATCCTCACCACTTTTGGCCACCTACCGGAGTATCCAACATGCTCTAAGGCTGTGCGTTGGTATTGCATCTGCTGTACTACGAATTTTGCAGGGCCCGTTGAGCCATCCCTCCAGTACGGTTCCTTGCCCCGTAGAGGGATTTTGCTTTTTGGTAGTTAACCCAGGTGTATTGTGATAATGCACCCTTTTATTTCCGATTGGGTTTGTATTCAGGGCCGGATTATCCCAAAATTTTATTTCAGTTTTCCAGGCGCTTTCCATCGCACAGTACTTTCGTACTATAGACACCAAGTCGGCAAAGCATGTAATTTCGCGGCGACTTATGGCGTTGAGGATTCCCTTGTCCGTGCAATTATTGCAGAAGAATGAAATTGCGTCTTCCTCGCGGCAGTCCTTTATCATGTTCATGACCAGGAGGAATCTGGCCCAGTAATGGTGTACTGTTTCTTCGGGCTCTTGCCTAATTTGGGATAGATTGCGTATGTTTGGGTGGGTGGGTGGAATTGAATCCGAATCCTCACCTAATCTGAGACTCAGGGGCCAAGGAGTTTCCGAACTCAGAAGTTTGGATTCTTGGATGTCTTCCGATAAATCTAGCTCGCTGCCTGATTCTAGGTTCAGGCCTTGAGTGACGTCCTCCCCTCCGCGGGTAGCCGACTTAGAGGGATCGGGAATCCGGACATAGCTAGTCCTTAAGATAGATGAAGGGTTGCCGCATTGTTCCTCCACCACTGCAACGTGATGGGTGACCTGGGGAGAGTTGATCTCTCTTAGATCGGGTTTAGGCCCAATCTGATCGTAGTCTGTAGCGACTCCCAGGGCGGCGATGCGATCCAAGAGCTCGTTCAGGGAAGAGAGCTCCATTGGATCTAACGGCTCTGCGAGTTCCGACTTGACGTGAAGATTGCTTTCGATGACCCGAGAAGTCATCGTCGGTGCAGCGGCCGAACAGGCGGTCATAAGAAAACCACCTAGCTGGAGAGTTTGGCCGATAGCCAAAGCTCCCTCAGCAACAGTGTCGTCTTTAAAGACGGGATGAGACATCCTTCCTGGTGGCGACGGCACAGCGGAACTCTCAATGAAAGCACCAATGTCGGAGTCAAAACCGGCGGATCTCGGGTAGGGGTTCCCGAACTGTGCGTCTAGGCCGGATGGTAACAGGAGGCAGGGGACACGATGTTTTACCCAGGTTCGGGCCCTCTTGATGGAGGTAAAACCCTACGTCCTGCTTGATTAATATTGATGATATGGGTAGTACAAGAGTAGATCTACCACGAGATCAGAGAGGCTAAACCCTAGAAGCTAGCCTATGGTATGATTGTATGTTGTGATTGTTGTTCTACGGACTAAAACCCTTCGGTTTATATAGACACCGGAGATGGTTAGGGTTACACAAGGTCGGTTACAAAGGAGGAGATATCCATATTCGTATTGCCTAGCTTGCCTTCCACGCCAAGTAGAGTCCCATCCGGACATGAGACGAAATCTTCAATCTTGTATCTCCATAGTCTAACAGTCCGGAGACCCCCTAATCCAGGACTCCCTCACCCGGAGAAGCGGGAATGTGGAACAACCTCCAATAAGTTGCATGATTGCCACGTGTCCTTCAGATGTGAACCGCCAGGAGCACCTGTGTAATAACGCTGCGCCGTCCCTGTCCTTATAAATACTCACCACACCCCAGTCATTATCTCTTCTTCCACTCCTCTTCCTCGCACAAACCCTAGCACCACCGCTAGCCCTCGACATTGCCAGCGACGAAGCGCTTAGCTGTCGCGACCTCACCGACGTCGTCATCACGCCGGTCGCGAACATCGTCTTCTCCGCTGTCGCCGTATGTGTCCTCCGTCGCCAAGTTAGGGCACGAAAGATCAAGCTTCTCGGCCTCATCTCCCACTCCGTCTAGCAGTTCCTCGAGTGGTAAATAAAAACTCTTTTTACAGTCCTTTTTGATTCAATAGATTCATCCTTTTCAGCCACAAGTGGTTTCGTTCCTACAAAGTTGGATCTATCATGTTCTGCATCTCATATCATGCCTAGTATGTTCACTTATGCTTCACAAAGTAGTTAGATTCCTCACTTGTACTTATTCTTGGATTCGTATAAATCTGGAACCAACTCTCAACATATGAGTGAATGTCTTCGCACTATGAGGTCAATGTCTTCTAAACTGATTTATCTTCAAAATATTCTAAGAATGCATATGACCTCTTCCCCTTCCCTCGCATCTCTAATGCTATCACAGGTACATGTCCGTGGGAGAATCCCTTGGTTCTCATAGTCTGCATTCATTTGCAGAGTTCTTACAGCATCACATAAATTCTCCCGAAGCTAGTTCCTGTCTGACCAGCAGACGGAAGACTTTGACAGGGTTGAAGCCTTTCAGTCTAAACTTCATGGCAACAGAGAAATCAGCAAGGAAGGGTGGCAGACAGCATCATGGGGGACATCAACGGATCTGCCCAAAGATCTCTATGAACTATACAAAATTGACCCCGAAGAAAGCTATGGTCAGCGCAAGACACGAATCCAATGGATTCGAAGATACTAGGCCGAGCAATGGTTCAAGTACAGATTCGTCACCAAGGAGTATGCTAAAAAGAATGCTATCACGCGTCCTTGGGGAGATATTCTCTATAAAAATCTTCAACCAAGCCATTGCTCAAGGATTCTACCCTTGCATGGTCCGAGGGCCACAGCCTGCTGATGCCGACCCATCGTCATTGCTATGGTGTCGAGATGACAATTTGTTCAAGCGCAACTTTCAGTTTGCTAAGAACTCGGCCAGGGAAAACAAGAAGTCTTGGGACTTGAACCCAGGCCCCTTTGCGCCACGTGCCGATGGCACACGCGAAGCTGAACCTAATCTTGTTGGGCCCTTCTACAACTTAGAAGGTCTCATCACACACATTCAGGTTCAAGGGGCAGCAGTGGATCACTCTGCAGACGACGCTGACTCTGATGAAGCGCCTGCACCACCAAAGCCAAAGAAGCAGAAGAAACCTAAGGCTTCGAAGCTTTCCACTCCACCAAAAGTGTCGCGCGCGAAGCCTCTGGCCACTGCTCCTCCTGCACCAAGTGTGCAGTCTGAAGATCTCTCTCGCATCTCCAAGAATGAGAAGAAAAAGAAGAATCCCGTGCACTCCTCTAGTCATGTTCTGACCCCTGCTGCTGTTTTGAGAAACGAGAATGATGCCATTGATCTGTCTAGCGACGACGATCTTGGCGATGATGCTCTTGAGCAATTGATAAAGAGCAAGCAAGAGGCGGAAATCTTCAATGATCTTCCCCTCTTTGATGTGGAGATCCTGTACAAGTTTATTGATGAGTGGTTTGACAGCCCAGATCTCAATTTTGATGATCTTCAGCTCCCAATTGGCCTCAACATCTCTTTCCATGGAGCCATTGCTCCTGAGATGGCTCTTGCACAGAAGATTGTTGAGCTGAAGCACAAGATTGATTATGAAAAGGCTCAGTTCAAGAAGCACATGGCCAAGCTCAATGTTGAAGACATTCAAAACTTCAAGGTCATGATGCATGAGCTCAAGGAGGCGTTCCACAAGAAACGAGAAGAAGCAAAAGGTTCTTGTGAGCGCATGAAGAATCTTGCTGCCAAATGTGTTCAAGGCTACAATGAAGCTGAAAAGCGCAAGGCTTTGGGGTGACCAGGCATCGACCCCAGAATGGCTGCCAAGAAGAAGAAGAAGAAGAAGAAGAAGAAGAAGAGAAGAAGAAGAAGAAGAAGAAGAAGAAGAAGAAGAAGCCTATTGTGTCCCAACCAGAAGCATCAAGGCAGGAAAAACCTCACATTGTCTTCCCGGCCAGTATGACAGGCTCGAAGCCTAAGGTCCCCACGGTGGCTTTGGAACTCAAGAAAACAAGGGCAGCTGAAGCCGAAGCCCGCAAGCGCAAGACCAAGCACACCACTGACGACACTCCGCCAACCAAGAAGAGAAAGGCAAAGAAGAGAGACTGGGCTGCTCGCACAGAGCCCCTTGTTGTCGAGCCAATCTCAATGGCTCGTCCTGCATCTGAACATCATGAGCGCCAGTTGATCATTCATGAGCCTGCTTCCACAGAGGCTCTAGTAGATGAAGACATTCCAGCTGTTGACCCCACCGCAGCTGAAGACATTGGTCATCAAGACAATGTTGAAGATGATGAAGTCCTTCCTCAGATCGAACACAATGTGGTATCATCGCCTGTTCTCACGAACAGCGAACTCATCAGCATTGGTCGTCCATTGACGCCAATTGCTCAGGATGACTCATGGGCTGATCACCCTCAAGAATCTCCTCGTGATGAAGAAACACCAGTTACTCCCCCAACCCAGGTCACCACTCCCATGATTGACGATGAAGACCTTGAGGCCCAACCAACTCCATCTCCACAGGCGTCGCCAGCGTTTCGCAGGCTTCGCAAAGGACCAAGGCCATAGGTCACGTTGTCAAGTGTTCCAGAAGGAGAAGAGCGTCAATCCGTTTCACGCGAAGTCTTTCCTGAAGCCTCTCCTACTGAGAACATCCCTGAATCTGAAGCCAAAACGGCTAAAGATATTCCGGCTGCATCAGCCGATGACCAAGAAGAAGAACCAAGAGAAGAAGAACGTGTTGCTACACCCCCATCCAACCCTCAAGTTGTTCTCGAGGAGAATGTGTCCGACCCTCCAAATCCTAAAGTGGAGGTTACCAATACTGAAGCGGCCACCAACATCAACACTGAAGCCAATGACGTTGTCATGGCTGAAGCCAATGTGGCGCCTGAAGCTAATGTGGTGCCAGAAGTGAATACACCTGAAGCCAATGTAGCACCTGAAGCAAATCCGCTGCCTGAAGTCAATGCCTCTGCTCCTGTACCTCCTCCAAGCCCACACACCATCGAGCAAGCATATGATCGTGGTCATCTTGTTACCGTCCGCTGGCCAATTCTGGTTCATCCGCCTGCTCCCGGACCTCAATTTGACTATCATGTGGAGCATAGGCCTCAGGTCCAAAAGCTAAATCCAAGACTACCACAGTTTCCAGGTACTGCAACCTCACCATGATCGTTTAATCTAAATGGCTTCAAGGCACACAACACATTCTTTGACAGTGGCAAGAACCCCTACATAAGGCCAAGAATCTCATCAGATCGATTCTGGAGTTCTCAGTAGCGCAGCTACTATTCATGCATCTTATACAATCAGGGGTGCATTTTCCCGCATATGCGTCTAGACTGCGAAGCCATTGCTGGATTTCCTTGACTTGAAGAAGCCCTTGACTGCTTCCGTGATGCGGGTCTGCTCAACTTTGTGACTGACAAGGAACATTGGAATGAAGAACTTCTGCTTCAATTCTATGCTACCCTCCACATTCGTGGATACAACAGGGATCCGAAGACTTGGATCCTTGAGTGGATGACGGGCGATGTACACCATGAAGCTAAAGCCCAAGACATCATTGAACTTATAGCCCTGCCCACTCCTGGCGAATACTATGAACCATGTTGTCAGCAACACCAGAATGCTTTGGAGAGCATTTTCCAAAAGCCAGAGCCTAACATGAGACAAATGTTGAGCATGATGAAGCCTCTGCCACGCGACGCTGAATACCCAACGGAATTATTTGTTGAAGACCTAGAGTATCTGCCCCGCACCATCTATCATATCATCAGGCGAACTCTATGGCCTGTCAAAGGACATTCATCAGCAGCGAATCTTGAAGAAGCAATGAAGACTTTGTTTTTCTATATCTTCAATGGCATAAGCTTCAATGCTCAAGATTTCTTCATCAGGCAGTTGGCTGCATCTGGCTCCGACATCTTTGGTCTAAAGTTCTATGCTCCATGGGTAATGCACCTCATCAAGCTTCACTCTGCCTTCAACTATCAGGCGTCTGCGCGCAATCATCTCATATTCTTGCCAGAGGTTGATCTGTCTGTTGAAGCCATTTACCCAGAGCCTGCAAAGGAGCCAATTTATCTTCACAATGTCGATCGTCAAAGCTTCACCCAGCACATTGAAGGTGTCCAGGCCGTTTCTCATGTTTATCCCTTGGCTGGCAATACACGTGCCCCTCGCACCCAAACTGACGCCACTGCAAGTACCATTGCCCAAAGGCCTTGGAAGCGATCTCGTGTTCTTAATGACCGAGAGCTTCTCGTTGCTCTACATCAGAAACAGGATAGGCATCATGACTGGCTTAAGCGTCAAATGCAAAGCCTCTTGGTGGACGTCAATCGCATTCAAAATCTTGCCACCAAGAATGCCTTTGTTACACATGAAACATGTCGGAGGTCCTGGAAGAGTTTGACATTGCTCAGTTGTCACATCCCTAGTTCTGGCCTGACCTATGCTTGCTTCCATCTGTGCATCATGCTTAAAATTTTGAAACTTGAACTGAGGAATTTGGAAGCCTCAAAACCCTAATTAAAAGAAGGGCAAAAACCCTAAAATCTCATTCATTGTTCCAAAATGCTCTTCTTAGATGTTTAATATTTTTGGCAAGGGTTTTGATCCAAACCAAAAATAATGAACATTTTAAAAGGATTTATTTTTGGGACTTTGAATTTAAATCATTAGCTATTTGAATTTGAATTATATTCATATAACTAGAATATAATTTCAAATACCCCTGAAATATTTTATGAGCTTTTGGAGAAGTCCATCTAGCCAAATAAAAATATTCAGAGGAGTTTTTGGCATTGTTTGAATTATTTTAAATTCAAAACAGTGGCAAAAGAATTAAATAAAAATAAAACAGAACATAAATTTAAAAAATAGCAGAAGGACTTACCTAGCGCCCACTTACCTGGCCCAACCCCAGCTGGCGGCCCAGCCCGCCACCGCTACCCCCCCTGTCGCCTTCCTCCTCTGCCAGGAGGACGGGCACGCGCCCCGCGCGCGCGGCCACGCGCCCCGGCCACCTCCTCCCTGCCTGGCTGCCTCTTCCTCCCCTGGTCGCCTCCCGCGACACCACGCAACCCCTGGCTCCCTCTCTCACTCTCCTCGCTCCTTCCCTCCGTCCCTATCCCCCTCTACTCCCTCTCCCTCCCGCGACCGAACGGAGCCGTCGCCGCCGGCCAGCGCTCGCGCGGCCACCGCCACCCCCACGCCTCACCGATGCCCCAGGAAGCTCCGCCTCGACCCTCTCTTCCCCCCACCGATCCACGGCCCTCCGGAAGCCCTGCAGCGTCGCCCTCAAGCTCGCCCCCAACCTTCGGCCGTCGGCGAACTTTCGAGGATTCGCGAGCTCCAGCCCCTCCCCGGCCTCGCCGTTGCCTCCACCGGATCCGCTGTGAGCTACTCTTCCATTCCCCTCCTCCTCGCGCTCGTTCCCGTACTCTAGCCGCCCTGTTCACCGGAGCCGATTGCTCCTCGCCGCCGGCCATGGCGTGACCGTGGCCACAGCCACCGCAGCTCGCTCCCGAGCCCACCAGTGTGCTCACCGCAACCTTAGGAACCCAAAGCACCTAACCACTAGTCCTCCCGTGCACCGCAGCGCCACTCCCGCGAACCCCCGAGCTCCGGCCGCCGCCTCGGGCTCAACTCCGGCGAACCCCGGCCACCCCCGCACCTCCCGTTGGTCCCCCTAGATGCGCACGGGCACGGGCTACCTCCTGGTGCCCTTGGCGCGTCGATCCGTCGCCTCTGGCGCAACTCCGGCGAGCCACCGCCGCGTCTGGTCGTTGCCGGCGGCTAGACGCCGATGGATTAGCCCCGGTTGACCAGGGATTTGACCCCCCCTGGGTCACTGACGTGTGGGCCCGTCCCCTGCTAACTTTTGGTTAAGTTAATAACTAATTTTAGTTAAGCCACTGACTCACTGACATGCGGGCCCCGCCCGGCTAATCAAGTTAGTTAGGGTTAATTTTAATTAGGTTAGTTAGTCCAGACACTGACACGCAGGGCCCACAGGTCAGTTTGACCTGGACGGCGCTCGTTGACCTGCTGAGGTCAGCATGAGGTCATGCTGACGCAATAATTCCTTTCTGGAATTTAAATAAATCTTAAATGATTTAATAATTCCAGAAAATGCCTAAAACTTCTAAAATTCATAGAAATTCAACCGTAACTCCAAATTAAATAATTTATATATGAAAAATTATCAGAAAAATTCAAGGAATCCATATGTACCATTTTCATGCATGTTAGAATAACTTATAGCTGCTGTTTAGCACAAATCAATTAAATGGCATTTGAATAATCACATATGGAGTTTGAATTTGAATGTTGTATTCAAACCAACTTCATTTAATCTGTTGCTAGTTGCATTAGCTCAAAACACAGTCATATTGCCATGTCATGAGCATGCATCATATTGTGCATTGCATTGATCGTGCTTCTTCTGTGTTTGCCGGTGTTGTTCCCCCTCGATAGACGTTGTACCGACGATGCGATTGTTGACACTGATGAAGACTCAATGCTATCTTCAGAAGTGCCAGGCAAGCAAAACCCCCTTGTTCATTCTGATAAAATCCCACTTTCTCGCTCCTGCTCTCTTTTACTGCATTAGGACAACAACGACATATTTGTTACTTGCTGCGGTAGCTGAACCCCTTTATCCTCTGCATGACCTGTCATTGCCACAGTAAATAGATGAAACCCACTAGCATGAGTAGGAGTTGTTTGAGCCCTGATGTGCCTACTCATTCATGCTTGTTTGTCATGCCTGCTACTGCTTAGAGTTGAGTCAGGTCTGATTCATCGGGGATGAATCAGAGGTGTGTGAACATGTCCTACTGTGTGTGAGCTAAGTGTGTGAACACGATTTGGTAAAGGTAGCGGTGAGAGGCCATGTAGGAGTACATGGTGGGTTGTCTCATTGCAGCCGTCCTCAGGAACTGAGTTCTGTGTTTGTGATCCATGAACAGTTACTACCACACATTGGGCTCCGGGCGCTCCAAGCTCTCTCGACTTATTAATCAACATGATCTCTGTCCAGGAGTTGCAACTAGTTTCTGGTGTTTGTAGGTAGTGTTAGTAGTCTACCAAGTGGCACCCGGTACAGGTGGGCTTGGGACAGACTAGGCACAGTGGCACGGTGTACCAAGTGGCACCCGGATGGTGGGCTTGGGAACCCTGCTCACATCGTTTGGGGCCGTAAGCGACACCCCGGCCGGATCTCCTTGCGGATGGAACCCGAATAGGCGATAAACCTGGACTAGAGACTTGTTCGGTTAGTCAGGTCGTGGCCGACTCCCTCGCCCAGCTTCCGCTTGAAGGTTGCCGAGGTACATGACGTGTACAGGGCGATAAGTGGCGAAAGCGTGTGTGAAGAAGTACACCCCTGCAGGGTTATCAATATCTATTCGAATAGCCGGATTCCTCGGATATGGAAACTTGGACCCCTTGTGCAGTTCATAGACAAGTGAAAGTGGATACTCTAAAATACGCAAGATAAGCGTGAGTTCTATGGATGGCGTTCTCGTAGGGAGACGGGAGCGGATCCATAGTGGTGTATTGATATGGTGAATATGTGGACTCGTGTGCGCCACCTCAAAAGAGTTACTTGCAGTCGTAGTTCAGGATAGCCACCGAGTCAAAGCTGGCTTGCTGCAGTCAAACTCCACCATCCCCTTTGTTGATAATGATGCACTTGTAGTTAGTTCTGATGTAAGTCTTGCTGGGTACATTTGTACTCACTTTGCTTAATTTATGTTTTTGTAGAGAGACTTCAGTCTCACTAGTAATTCCACGTGGACTTCGACGTTTAGCTTGTTACCTCAGCTACGATCTTGTGCCCTCGGCAGGATCTGGTAGATAGTCAGGCTTCACAGCCTTTTTCATTTGTAGATGTCTGTACTCAGACATGTTGAGCTTCCGCTCGTGCTTTGACTTGTATGCTCTGAGTGTTGGGTCATGAGACCCATGTTTGTAATATCTCGCTCCTCGGAGCCTATTGAATAAACTACTTGAGTCGTAGAGTCATTTTGTGATGCCATGTTGTATTGCACATATCGAGCATATTGTGTGTATGTTATTGAAATGCTTGGTATGTGTGGGATCTGACTATCTAGTTGTTTATCTTTAGTAGCCTCTCTTACCGGGAAATGTCTCCTAGTGTTTCCACCGAGCCATGGTAGCTTGCTACTGCTCCGGAACACTTAGGCTGGCCGGCATGTGTCCTTCTTCGTTCCTGTGTCTGTCCTTCGGGGAAATGTCACGCGATGAATACCGGAGTCCTGTTAGCCCGCTACAGCCCGGTTCACCGGAGTCCTGCTAGCCCAGTGCTATAGCCTGGATTCACTCGCTGATGACCGACACGTTCGATGCTGGGTCATGGATGCATGTCCCTGTAAGTTTGTGCCACTTTGGGTTTACGACTAGCCATGTCAGCCCGGGCTCCTTATCATATGGATGCTAGCGACACTGTCATATACGTGTGCCAAAAGGCGCAAACGGTCCCGGGTAAAGGTAAGGCGACACCCGTGGGAATACCGTGCGTGAGGCCGCAAAGTGATATGAGGTGTTACATGCTAGATCGATGTGGCATTGAGTCGGGGTCCTAACAGCGTTGGTATCAGAGCTTGACTGCCTGTAGGATTACCAAGCCAAACTTGTCGAAGTTGAGTCTAGAAATTCTTTAGTTATATAAGGGAATTGATTGTGGGATGGAACGTAAGGCTCTTTTTACTCCTTATATCTCATGCCTTCTGATCTGAGTCATCTTATCTTTCCTGCAGGGTTGAGGAACTAGGCTTTCCCTTCTTTCTATCAGGATCACGTGTTACTAATCCGTAGACCTATAGAACTGTTGGACTTAAACCTCAGTCCAGTTCCTACTACTTCTATATGTTAATTGTTGATCTCGAAACCTTGATATTGTGCTTTTGAGTGGTTATGCCACCATTTTTGTGAATGTCTCAAATCTTTTCTGAGCATTTACAACCGTTATGCTGTCCGAGTCATCCCAGGTTTCTAAATAATCTGATGCAATTGCAAAATCCTTTCCCTCTGATTTCGATGACCTTTCTGGCCAGGTTAACCACACTAATTAGTGAGTTGAGGTACTCTATTGCCTCGACGTATATGTTGGAGCTATTATATTGACCCTAGGTGTCTTAGGGGGATCACCTAGTAATCCAGCCATGCTTTGTGTTCCCAGTGTGATGATTCTGGCCATCATTCTCAAAAGCATTCCATGATGCTACTTAGTAGTAGGTATTCTATTCCTGGGTTCTTGAACCCGAGATTCACTCTACCTACTTCATGTTGATAGTAATTGCTAGTGCCTTTAGGATATTAGTAACCTTTGCGATAGTCCTTGAAGTCCGTGGTATCTTCTTCTTCCAAATACCATGAACTACTTATGGCAGAAGTTCCTCGTTGAACTGAAATATCACAACAGGAGTGCTCTCGATGGGTTCTCCATACTATATTGTGGCTCTGCCAGTTCTACCTTTCTGCATGGGTTATCCGGAAGAAATATGTTGAATTTTGTTCGACATGCTAAACCATGCATCCACAACTCGGAAAATCGTATGTTCCTTTGAGTTGTCCCTCTTCAGTTGTCTTCTGACCCTCGTCTATCAGTTGATAGTCAAGATTATGTGTGCATTCGTTCATCGATGCCTATTACTCTTGTGGTCTGTCAAGCCATTCTATTCCGGAATGACTAGGAGAAACAAACTCCAGTACCTCATTCATATCTAGGATTGGGTCAAAGCAATTGTGCTTCGCAGATCAAATTGCTAATTCAGCTTTTGTTCTGCTCTACCTTGGAGTATTACCATCTTTTTATCGGGAATGTTATAGGAATTGCACACCACCCTATGAACTCTTGGTACAGTGATACTTCTTGCCATCATTGTTCATTCCTCGGTTCCTGTGTTATTGTAACCGGAATGTCGACAAGTGAATCGTGATGTGTGAAATCAATACTCCTAGCAACCTTGTTGCTTGGTAGTTAAAGGACAATAATTTCATTCTTAGCGTGTTGATTGTTGAATCATCACCCTAAGGTTGATCGTGCTACCTAGTCCATATTTCTGGTGCACACTTCGATCAATGAGTTAGGATTGTGCCAATCCCTCGCTTATTCGATCATCTCGTTTTCCCTGAAAAACAGGATTGTTCTCAAGCTTAGTGACATACCGGTGGTTCGTGATTTTCCAAATATCTTCTCGAAAGTATCACCAGGTTGTCACCTGACTGTTATGTTGAGCTCGTGACCAAGTTGGTTTATTCCTGTAAACCACCTTTTCTCCAAGAACTCGTGTTGGATACCTCTGAGCTAGTTGGTTAAGCTAAACGACAACTTGGAGAGTTGGAAGATAAAAGCTTACCTAACCTAGTTCTTTTCAAAGGGATATTCTAGTATTGGTGTGTTTTCAAGAAAGATGATATCTTCATTGGTTGGTCCCTGTGATCAGTTGCTGGACCTATTGTCTTATCAATCCTTTGATTTGAGTGTGGGCTATCATCAAATCAAGTCAGAACCAACGATGCTCGTAATGCTGTCTTACTCGTGGTTTTCCTCGAGCATACACCATTATATTCTTTGGTCTGACCAATGCTATCACCGTGTTCACTTAACTATGGAAATCCTCTTATATGGAAACCTGGATGAATTGTTGTGGAGTCCATCGACAACATCCTTATCTTCTCCATGATTCTGTTGGACATTAAGCTAGTGTTGGAAACTTGTATAAGCATTTTCTTCATGCTCCGTTCATGAGGTATATGTTGGATGAAAGAAGTGACTTCCTTTGATTCATGTGCATTTGATGTAAGTTGCCGCCTTGAATTCGAGAAAGTTTGTTTTTGCTCCTCTGGAATCATCCCAAGTTGGTCATGCATATGTGCGAAGTATTCTATGGTTTGGTAGGTTGGCCGCCTCCATTCTATATGTGTTCCTAGCACACCAAGCCACTGATTGACTTGTTCTAGGTAAAGAAGTCTAATTTAAGTGCACAAGACTTCAATATCCTCGATGATGGTTTCCCCCCTGAACTCGGTAGTGTTTTATTATAAGACTACCATGTGTTCATGTTTGTCTGTGACAGCGTGTTCACACGTGTGTAGCAGAACCAGCTCATATTTTGTAGCTTGCTATCGTAGTTCATTTCCCAAGAATCTCGCAACGTCATATCGTCGAATTGTGTTGCAAACTTTCTTCTTCTCCCTAGACTCGATGAGTCTGGAATATCCTGACACCAACCAGATCTGAATCTCAGGCAGATATGATGGTTGGAACATTTCCCAAGAACTATAATACTGATCCCTCGATAACCGGTAAAGTGGATGTCATGGCCAACACACCCAGCCGGAAGACCTATTATTGTAGTATCTTGATTGAGAAAGTTGGCCACCTTTCCATAAGGACTTCGTAGGATTTACTCCCTAGTTGTTCCTTATGGATTCTATTGCTTCCGAAGTCCGACCTTTACTTGATGTTCTAGTTATCAAACCATATCTATGAATGGGATACACTAGCACGTCAAGGAGAACATTAGAAGCCGAGTGCTAAATGTCTCTCGGTCGATCATCCAGATTTTGTTTCCTTCGCCTCGCTAAGGTGAAATCTGAGAAAGTGTTATCCTCCTTTGCATCTGCATCGTCCATCGCTATTCATCATGGTAGTATGTTGTGTTGTCAGCACCCTTGACACGGATGTTGATAAAACCCTGATGATTGTGGGAATGCTCAAGTTCTTGAGAGCACGCACAAGCGCTACGTGTTATCATCGGCACTAACTGGGATTCCTCTCAGTTTCCTCGGCAATGTTATGACCTTTTCAAACAGTGGATTCACTCTTTATTGTTGGGATCTTCCCCAGTTACCAGAATCATTCCCAGCATTTGCATTTTGTTCCCAGCTTGCACCGCCAATGTGCCATTCTACCATGGATCTCTTCCATTTCCGGTGATAAGCAAATTCACCCATTACGTTGTCTTCAACAAGGTAATCCACATCATCCAAGTTCGAGTATGCCATTCTACCGAACCCCTCTAAATGATCGATTATGATTTGCCTTAAGCTTGTATAAAGAGTTTCAATGATCCTTGAATCAAAGGTAATTCTTTTTGCCACTTAAGGGGATATTTCTACGAGTCACCTTCCCTAAGGTGCATCGTTATGGTATCATGGCAATTCAACTCCTTGCTACGTTGACAACCGATCACCACATTCTTAAGTCTGGAATTGTTGTCTACCTAGCGAGCCCTCGTCATCTGTCTCACTCCATCTCTTCAGATGTATGCTTCGTGTCTCAGCTCAAGAGATGTTGTTACGACTCACTTTGTGAGCTGATCCTAGGTTGATTGATCTTTGAGAAGATAGATTCTTCTAGAGTTTTCCTCTCCTTTTCTCGTCATGCTAGTTGGAGTTCTCAGAGCAAGACGACGGGACAAAGATGGTGATCGAATCAACGCTTTGATGAAGTGCACCCTGGATCGTGAAGATTATACTAGTTTGCGTTCCCCTTTCACCTTACCCTACGTTTGAATCTCGGGTCGAGATTCTTGTTTAGTGGGGGTGAGTTGTCACATCCCTAGTTCTGGCCTGACCTATGCTTGCTTCCATCTGTGCATCATGCTTAAAATTTTGAAACTTGAACTGAGGAATTTGGAAGCCTCAAAACCCTAATTAAAAGAAGGGCAAAAACCCTAAAATCTCATTCATTGTTCCAAAATGCTCTTCTTAGATGTTTAATATTTTTGGCAAGGGTTTTGATCCAAACCAAAAATAATGAACATTTTAAAAGGATTTATTTTTGGGACTTTGAATTTAAATCATTAGCTATTTGAATTTGAATTATATTCATATAACTAGAATATAATTTCAAATACCCTTGAAATATTTTATGAGCTTTTGGAAAAGTCCATCTAGCCAAATAAAAATATTCAGAGGAGTTTTTGGCATTGTTTGAATTATTTTAAATTCAAAACAGTGGCAAAAGAATTAAATAAAAATAAAACAGAACAGAAATTTAAAAAAGAGCAGAAGGACTTACCTGGCGCCCACTTACCTGGCCCAACCCCAGCTGGCGGCCCAGCCCGCCACCACTACCCCCCCTGTCGCCTTCCTCCTCTGCCAGGAGGACGGGCACGCGCCCGGCGCGCATGGCCACGCGCCCCGGCCACCTCCTCCCTGCCTGGCTGCCTCCTCCTCCCCTGGTCGCCTCCCGCGACGCCACGCAACCCCTGGCTCCCTCTCTCACTCTCCTCGCTCCTTCCCTCCGTCCCTATCCCCCTCTGCTCCCTCTCCCTCCCGCGACCGAACGGAGCCGTCGCCGCCGGCCAGCGCTCGCGCGGCCACCGCCACCCCTACGCCTCACCGACACCCCAGGAAGCTCCGCCTCGACCCCCTCTTCCCCCCCACCGATCCACGGCCCTCCGGAAGCCCTGCAGCGTCGCCCTCAAGCTCGCCCCCAACCATCGGCCGCCGGCGAACTTTCGAGGATTCGCGAGCTCCAGCCCCTCCCCGGCCTCGCCGTTGCCTCCACCGGATCCGCTGTGAGCTACTCTTCCATTCCCCTCCTCCTCGCGCTCGTTCCCGTACTCTAGCCGCCCTGTTCACCGGAGCCGATTGCTCCTCGCCGCCGGCCATGGCGTGGCCGTGGCCACAGCCACTGCAGCTCGCTCCCGAGCCCACCAGCGTGCTCACCGCAACCTTAGGAACCCAAAGCACCTAACCACTAGTCCTCCCGTGCACCGCAGCGCCACTCCCGCGAACCCCCGAGCTCCGGCCGCCGCCTCGGGCTCAACTCCGGCGAACCCCGGCCACCCCCACACCTCCCGTTGGTCCCCCTAGATGCGCACGGGCACGGGCTACCTCCTGGTGCCCTTGGCGCGTCGATCCGTCGCCTCTGGCGCAACTCCGGCGAGCCACCGCCACGTCTGGTCGTTGCCGGCGGCTAGACGCCGGTGGATTAGCCCCGGTTGACCAGGGATTTGACCCCCCTGGGTCACTGACGTGTGGGCCCGTCCCCTGCTAACTTTTGGTTAAGTTAATAACTAATTTTAGTTAAGCCACTGACTCACTGACATGCGGGCCCCGCCCAGCTAATCAAGTTAGTTAGGGTTAATTTTAATTAGGTTAGTTAGTCCAGACACTGACACGCAGGGCCCACAGGTCAGTTTGACCTGGACGGCGCCCGTTGACCTGCTGAGGTCAGCATGAGGTCATGCTGACGCAATAATTCCTTTCTGGAATTTAAATAAATCTTAAATGATTTAATAATTCCAGAAAATGCCTAAAACTTCTAAAATTCATAGAAATTCAACCGTAACTCCAAATTAAATAATTTATATATGAAAAATTATCAGAAAAATTCAAGGAATCCATCTGTACCATTTTCATGCATGTTAGAACAACTTATAGCTGCTGTTTAGCACAAATCAATTAAATGGCATTTGAATAATCACATATGGAGTTTGAATTTGAATGTTGTATTCAAACCAACTTCATTTAATCTGTTGCTAGTTGCATTAGCTCAAAACACAGTCATATTGCCATGTCATGAGCATGCATCATATTGTGCATTGCATTGATCGTGCTTCTTCTGTGTTTGCCGGTGTTGTTCCCCCTCGATAGACGTTGTACCGATGATGCGATCGTTGACACTGATGAAGACTCAATGCTATCTTCAGAAGTGCCAGGCAAGCAAAACCCCCTTATTCATTCCGATAAAATCCCACTCTCTCGCTCCTGCTCTCTTTTACTGCATTAGGACAACAACGACATATTTGTTACTTGCTGCGGTAGCTGAACCCCTTTATCCTCTGCATGACATGTCATTGCCACAGTAAATAGATGAAACCCACTAGCATGAGTAGGAGTTGTTTGAGCCCTGATGTGCCTACTCATTCATGCTTGTTTGTCATGCCTGCTACTGCTTAGAGTTGAGTCAGGTCTGATTCATCGGGGATGAATCAGAGGTGTGTGAACATGTCCTACTGTGTGTGAGCTAAGTGTGTGAACACGATTTGGTAAAGGTAGCGGTAAGAGGCCATGTAGGAGTACATGGTGGGTTGTCTCATTGCAGCCGTCCTCAGGAACTGAGTTCTGTGTTTGTGATCCATGAACAGTTACTACCACACATTGGGCTCCGGGCGCTCCAAGCTCTCTCGACTTATTAATCAACATGATCTCTGTCCAGGAGTTGCAACTAGTTTTTGGTGTTTGTAGGTAGTGTTAGTAGTCTACCAAGTGGCACCCGGTACAGGTGGGCTTGGGACAGACTAGGCACAGTGGCACGGTGTACCAAGTGGCACCCGGATGGTGGGCTTGGGAACCCTGCTCACATCGTTTGGGGCCGTAAGCGACACCCCGGCCGGATCTCCTTGCGGATGGAACCCGAATAGGCGATAAACCTGGACTAGAGACTTGTTCGGTTAGTCAGGTCGTGGCCGACTCCCTCGCCCGGCTTCCGCTTGAAGGTTGCCGAGGTACATGATGTGTACAGGGCGATAAGTGGCGAAAGCGTGTGTGAAGAAGTACACCCCTGCAGGGTTATCATTATCTATTCGAATAGCCGGATTCCTCGGATATGGAAACTTGGACCCCTTGTGCAGTTCATAGACAAGTGAAAGTGGATACTCTAAAATACGCAAGATAAGTGTGAGTTCTATGGATGGCGTTCTCGTAGGGAGACGGGAGCGGATCCATAGTGGTGTATTGATATGGTGAATATGTGGACTCGTGTGCGCCACCTCAAAAGAGTTACTTGCAGTCGTAGTTCAGGATAGCCACCGAGTCAAAGCTGGCTTGCTGCAGTCAAACTCCACCATCCCCTTTGTTGATAATGATGCACTTGTAGTTAGTTCTGATGTAAGTCTTGCTGGGTACATTTGTACTCACTTTGCTTAATTTATGTTTTTGCAGAGAGACTTCAGTCTCACTAGTAGTTCCACGTGGACTTCGACGTTTAGCTTATTACCTCAGCTACGATCTTGTGCCCTCGGCAGGATCTGGTAGATAGTCAGGCTTCACAGCCTTTTTCATTTGTAGATGTCTGTACTCAGACATGTTGAGCTTCCGCTCGTGCTTTGACTTGTATGCTCTGAGTGTTGGGTCATGAGACCTATGTTTGTAATATCTCGCTCCTCGGAGCCTATTGAATAAACTACTTGAGTCATAGAGTCATTTTGTGATGCCATGTTGTATTGCACATATCGAGCATATTGTGTGTATGTTATTGAAATGCTTGGTATGTGTGGGATCTGACTATCTAGTTGTTTATCTTTAGTAGCCTCTCTTACCGGGAAATGTCTCCTAGTGTTTCCAGCGAGCCACGGCAGCTTGCTACTGCTCCGGAACACTTAGGCTGGCCGGCATGTGTCCTTCTTCGTTCCTGTGTCTGTCCCTTCGGGGAAATGTCACGCGATGAATACCGGAGTCCTGTTAGCCCGCTACAGCCCGGTTCACCGGAGTCCTGCTAGCCCAGTGCTACAGCCTGGATTCACTCGCTGATGACCGACACGTTCGATGCTGGGTCATGGATGCCTGTCCCTATAAGTTTGTGCCACTTTGGGTTTACGACTAGCCATGTCAGCCCGGGCTCCTTATCATATGGATGCTAGCGACACTGTCATATACGTGTGCCAAAAGGCGCAAACGGTCCCGGGTAAAGGTAAGGCGACACCCGTGGGAATACCGTGTGTGAGGCCGCAAAGTGATATGAGGTGTTACATGCTAGATCGATGTGGCATTGAGTCGGGGTCCTGACATCAGTGCTGAAGTTGATCTTAAAGACGATGGCTTCACAGAGAGATTCAAGTTTGACTCAACTCCTCCCAGGAATGCTCACTTGCATCGGACTCCCTCACTTGAAGACTCTGACTATTCTTCCTCAGCTGCAACAGTCAATGCCAGAGTCATAGATGATCAAGATGACGCTACTTCACCACCTGCAACTTTAGCATGTGTCGACACTGCACCAAGTTCTTCTGCACCACCGAACCTCAACGACGACCCTGCTGCTTCACCTACTCCTCATGGGAACGAGTAGAAGCTCTATGTCTTCCAACCTTTTTGGTCATTACTGACAAAAGGGGGAGAAGCATATGAGTTGATAGTCTTCAAGCGGGTCCATATGGGTGGTTTCTTTACCGCTACATTTGCCAAGTGCTTACAACTCTCGCTTTTGATACATTTGGTTCGTTTTGAGTTGTAACACTTAAACTTGTTGGTCGTCTGCTACCTTTTCGACACTATGTGATGCGATGATAAATTCCGCATGTGTGATGATAAATTCCGCACGAAGTCATTTTGCAGACGTCCATTTTTCTTTATGCATGTCATTATCTTTGTTATATCCTTTCATGCATGATGAATTGTCTTCATAAGTAGAAGAGGAGCTCCGCAAGTACAACCTGCCATATGCATGTGCATTCAAAAGCAAAATATTTATATGCACATCTTCAGGGGGAGCCTTTCTGCTACTTACGAAGACAATGTCTAAATCCTTTACAATTTTACATACTTTTATCCCCGTTGAAAACTTCAACCAGTTTGTCATCAATCACCAAAAAGGGGGAGATTGTAAGTGCCTCTAGTGCCACCCCTAGTTGGTTTTGGAGTATTGACGACAAACCTAGTTGAGGGACTAATGTGTTTGTGAGAATTGCAGGATAACACAGGTAGTAGTCCCTCATTGATTCGGTTTTCCTACCAGAGATGACCCCTAAAAATGTATGAAGACATTGAAGACAAAGGTGGTATGTGAAGATAATCACATTGAAGACTATGACATGAGAAGACATCTCGTGAAGACTATGGAGCGCGAAGACTTAGTTGTTTCGTCGTTTCCTTTTCTTCTTTGTTGAGTCATAGGAACCACCGTACTGTTAAGTGGGGTCCCAGTGAACAAAGTCAGAGTGACTGAAGTGATGCTTAACCAAAATCCTATGTTTTTGAGCGAAGACAATGAGAACAAATCTTATCCAGAGTTGGATGAGTCAGCTTTACTTGTAGCCCAAGTAAAGTTGCCGCGTGTGTTTGAAATCTAAGCGTTGGAACACGTGTTAGTTCCTTAGTGACCCGGGGTCATTTCAGACAAATCAGGTCGGGTTGCCTAGTGGCTATAAATAGCCCACCCCCTACACCATAAATTGGTTGGCTGCTCAGAGTTAGTGCACGACTTTTGTCGTTTGAGAGCAACCCACCTCGAAGCCTTTGAGAGAGAAATCCTTGCAAGGACAAAGCCCTAAACACCCAGAGCCAAAGAGTGTTAGGCATCACTGAAGTCTTCCTGTCTGTGTGATCTGAAGACTTGTTACACTTGAGGACTGTGAATCCTCCAGCCGGTTAGGCGTTGCGTTCTGAGCATCCAAGAGTCATTATGGATCGTCGGTGAACGAAGTCTGTGAAGGTTTGGAAGTCTCCCTTGAAGACTTACCAGAGTGATTGGGCGAGGACTGGGTGTCCTTAGCTCAAGGGGAATAAGGTGAAGACACGGTCTTCTGAGTTAAATCTCAGCCTCCCTAACCAAGCGTACAGTTGTCACAGCAACTGGAACTGGTCCAACAAATCATTGTCTTCAATGAGCAAGTGGTTCTATCCTTTCCATCTCTTTATTTACAGTTGGTCCTTGTGAAGTCATTGCCTGTTTGTATTATCTATTTGTCTTCACTGTGTGACTGCTTGTTCTGATTGGCTTCATACTGTCTTCCATCCTGATCCATACTGCTTGGCTGCTATTAGTCTTTGTGCTTTCACTTCATTGAATACTTGACTATGGCTTGCCTAGTGTAGTATACCTTCCGCTGCATGTTAATAGGTTCATTTCTATTGATTGTCTTCGAAACTTCCACGTTTTGAAGACTTTCATAAAAATCGCCTATTCACCCCCCCCCCCCATCTAGTCGATCACTAGCACTTTCACTACAGAGCTCCCACTCACTTTCTTGTAAATACAGGCTTCTCCAAAAGTCTGTATAAAACTATATGCTTTGATCAACTCATAAAAGCATATATTCCAACTCTAAGATTCTTGCACCAGTCCATAGATGGATCGCTGGAGCTTGCACACTTTGTTAGCACCTTTAGGATTGACAAAACCTTCTGGTTGCATCATATACAACTCTTCTTTAATAAATCCATTGAGGAATGTAGTTTTGATATCCATTTGCCAGATTTCATAAAATGCGGCAACTGCTAACATGATTCGGATAGACTTTTAAGCATCGATACGAGTGAGAATATCTCATCGTAGTCAACACCTTGAACTTGTCGAAAACCTTTTGTGACAATTCAAGCTTTGTAGATAGTAACACTACTATCAGCGCCCGTCTTTCTTTTGAAGATCCATTTATTCTGAATGGCTCACCGATCATCGGGCAAGTCAATCAAAGTCCATATTTGTTCTCATACATGGATCCCATCTCAGATTTCATGGCCTTAAGCCATTTCACGGAATTTGGGCTCAACATCGCTTCCTCATAGTTTGTAGGTTCGTCATGGTCTAGTAACATGACTTCCAGAACAGGATTATCGTACCACTCTGGTGCGAAATGTACTCTGGTTGACCTATGAGGTTCGGTAGTAACTTGATCTGAAGTTTCATGATCATCATCATTAATTTCCTCACTAATTGGTGTAGGCATCACTGGAACTGATTTCAATGATGAACTACTTTCTGATAAGGGAGCAGGTACAATTACCTCATCAAGTTCTACTTTCCTCCCACTCACTTCTTTCGAGAGAAACTCTTTTTCTAGAAAGGATCCATTCTTAGCAACGAATATCTTGCCTTCGGATCTGTGATAGAAGGTGTACCCAACAGTCTCCTTTGGGTATCCTATGAAGACACATTTCTCCGATTTGGGTTCGAGCTTATCAGGTTGAAGCTTTTTCACATAAGCATTGCAGCCCCAAACTTTTAGAAATGACAACTTGGGTTTCTTGCCAAACCACAGTTCATATGGTGTCGTCTCAACGGATTTAGATGGTGACCAATTTAATGTGAATGCAGTTGTCTCTAATGCGTAACCCCAAAATGATAGTGGTAATCGGTAAGAGACATCATAGATCGCACTATATCCAATAAAGTACGGTTATGACGTTAGGACACCATTACACTGTGGTGTTCCAGGTGGCGTGAGTTGTGAAACTATTTGTTTTAAATGAAGGCCAAACTCATAACTCAAATATTCGCCTCTGCGATCAGATCGTAGAAACTTTATTTTCTTGTTACGATCATATCTGCTCAAATCATCTGTGGAGGTCAAAAAATAACGATACCCGCCGTGAGCCTCAATACTCATAGGACTGCATACATCAATATGTATTATTTCCAATAAGTCAGTGGCTCGCTCCATTGTTCCGGAGAACGAAGTCTTGGTCATCTTGCCCATGAGGCATGGTTCGCAAGCATCAAGTGATTCCAAAAGCCCATTAGCATGGAGTTTCTTCATGCGCTTTACACCAATATGACCCAAACGGCAGTGCCACAAATAAGTTGCACTATCATTATTAAACTTATATCTTTTTGCTTCAATACTATGAATATGTGTATTACTATCGAGATTCAATAAAAATAGACCACTCATCAAGGGTGCATGACCATAAAATATATTACTCATATAAATAGAACAACCATTATTCTCTAATTTAAATGAATAACCGTCTCACATCAAACAAGATCCAGATATAATGTTCATGCTTAACACTAGCACCAAATAACAATTATTCAGGTCTAAAACTAATCCTGAAGGTAGAAGGAGTGTGCGATGGTGATCTTATCAACCTTGGAATCATTTCCAACACACATCGTCACCTCGCCCTCAACTAGTCTTTGTTCATTTTGTAACTCCTGTTTCGAGTTACTAATCATAGCAACTGAACCAGTATCAAATACCCAGGGGCTACTATGAACACTAGTAAAGTACACATCAATAACATGTATATCATATATATACTTTTGTTCACTTCGCCATGCTTCTTATCCACCAAGTATTTGGGGCAGTTCCGCTTCCAGTGAACATTTCCTTTGCAGTAGAAGCACTCAGTTTTAGGTTTGGGTCTAGCTTTGGGCTTCTTCATGAGAGTGGAAACTTGCTTGTCATTCTTATTGAAGTTCCCTTCCTTTCCCTTGCCCTTCTACTTGCAGCTAGTGCTCTTGTCAACCATCAACACTTGATGCTTTTCTAGATTTCTACCTTCGCCGATTTCAGCATCGCGAAGAGCTCGGGGATCATTTTACATCATCCCTTGCATATTATAGTTCATCACTAAGTTGCAGTAACTTGGTGATAGTGACTATAGAACTTTGTTAATCACTATTTTATCTGGAACATTAACTACCACTTGATTCAAGCAATTGTAGTACCTAGACAATCTGAGCACATGCTCACTGGTTGGGCTATTCTCCTCCATCTTGTAGGCAAAGTACTATCAGAGGTCTCATACCTCTCGACACAGGCATGAGTCTGGAAATACTAATTTCAGATCTTGGAACATCTTATATGCTCTGTGGCGTTCAAAACGTTTTTGAAGTCCCGGTTCTAAGTCGTAAAGCATGGTGCACTAAACTATCAAGTAGTCACCATACCGAGCTTGCCAAACGTTCATAACGTCTGCCTCTGCTCCTGCAATAGGTCCGTCACCTAGCGGTGCATCAAGGACATAATTCTTCTATGCAGCAATGAGGATAATCCTCAGATCATGGAGCTAGTCCGCATCATTGCTACTAACATCTTTCAACATAGTTTTCTCTAGGAACATATCATAAATAAAATGGGGAAGCTATGCGCGAGCAATTGATCTACAACATAGATATGCAAATACTATCAGGAGTAAGTTCATGATAAATTTAAGTTCAATTAATCATATTACTTAAGAACTCACACTTAGATAGACATCCCTCTAGTCATCTAAATGATCACGTGATCCATATCAACTAAACCATGTCCGATCTTCACGTGAGATGGAGAAGTTTTAAACGGTGAACATCACTATGTTGATCATATATACTATATGGTTCACGCTCGACCTTTCGGTCTTAGTGTTCCGAGGCCATATCTGCATATGTTATGCTCGTCAAGTTTAACCCGAGTATTCTGCGTGTGCAAAACTGACTTGCACCCGTTGTATGTGAACGTAGAGCTTATCACACCCGATCATCACGTGGTGTCTCGGCACGACAAACTGTAGCAATGGTGCATACTCAGGGAGAACACTTGTACCTTGAAATTTAGTGAGAGATCATCTTATAATGCTACCCCGTACTAAGCAAAATAAGATGCATAAAGGATAAACATCGCATGCAATCAAAATAAGTGATATGATATGGCCATCATCATCTTGTGCCTTTGATCTCCAAAGCACCGTCATGATCACCATCATCACTGGCTTGACACCTTGGTCTCTATCGAAGCATCGTTGTCGTCTCGCCAACTATTGCTTCTACGACTATCGCTACCGCTTAGTGATAAAGTAAAGCAATTACATGGCGATTGAATTTCATACAATAAAGCGACAACCATACGGCTCCTGCCAGTTGTCGATAACTATTACAAAACATGATAATCTCATACAACAATTATATATCATCACGTCTTGACCATATCACATCACAGCAAGCCCTGCAAAAACAAGTTAGACGTCCTCTACTTTGTTGTTGCAAGTTTTATGTGGCTGCTACAGGCTTCTAGCAAGAACCGTTCTTACCTACGCATCAAAACCACAATGATTTTTCGTCAAGTGTGTTGTTTTAACCTTCAACAAGGACCGGGCGTAGTCACACTCGATTGAACTAAAGCTAGAGAAACAGACACCCACTAGCCACCTGTGTGCGAAGCACGTCGGTAGAACCAGTTTCATGAACGTGGTCACGTATTGTCGGTCTGGGCCGCTTCATCCAACAATACCGCCGAATCAAAGTAAGACATGATGGTAAGCAGTATGACTATTATCGCCCACAACTCTTTGTGTTCTACTCATGCATATAACATCTACACATAGACATGGCTCTGGTACCACTGTTGGGGAACATAGTATTTCAAAAAAAAATCCTACGATCGCGCAAGATCTATCTAGTAGAAGCATAACAACGAGCGGGGAAGAGTGTGTCTATATACCCCCGTAGACCGAAAGCGGAAGCGTTTAGTAACGCGGTTGATGTAGTCGAACGTCTTTGCGATCCAACCGATCAAGTACCAAACGCACGGCACCTCTGCGATCTGCACACGTTCAGCTCGGTGACATCCCTTAAACTCTTGATCCAGCTGAGGCTGAGGGAGAGTTCCGTCAACTCGACGGCATGGTGATGGTGATGATGAAGTTACCGGCGCAGGGCTTCACCTAAGCACTATGACGATATGATTGAGGTGTGTAATTGTGGAGGGGGCACCGCACACGGCTAAAAGATCGACTTGTGTGTCTATGGGGTGCCCCCCTCCCCCATATATAAAGGAGGGGAGGAGGAGGGTCGGCCACCAGGGGCGCGCCCAAGGGGGGATCCTACTCCTAGTAGGAGTAGGTTCCCCCCTTTCCTAGTCCTAGTAGGAGAAGAAGGAAGGAGAGGAAGAAGAGAAGGAAAAGAGGGCGGCCCCCTAGTCCTAGTCCAATTCGGTTTGGGCTAGGGGCGCGCACCACACCTTGGCCTGCCTCCTCTCTTCCACCATTAGGCCCATGAGGCCCAATAACTTCCTGGGGGGTTCCGGTAACCCCCGGTACTCCGAAACTTATCCGAAACGACCCGAACCATTCTGGTGTCCGAATGTAGCCTTCCAATATATGAATCTTTATGTCTCAGCCATTTTGAGACTCCTCGTCATGTCCGTTATCTCATCCGAGACTCCGAACAACCTTTGGTACATCAAATCACATAAACTCATAATACGAATCGTCATCGAACGTTAAGCGTGCGGACCCTACGGGTTCGAGAACTATGTAGACATGACCGAGACATATCTCCGGTCAATAACCAATAGTGAAACCTGGATGCTCATATTGGTTCCTACATATTCTACGAGGATCTTTATCGGTCAAACTGCACAACAACATACCTTGTTCCCTTTGTCATCGGTATGTTACTTGCCCGAGATTCGATCGTCGGTATCATCATACCTAGTTCAATCTCATTACCGGCAAGTCTCTTTACTTGTTCTGTAATGCATCATCCCGCAAATAACTCATTATTCACATTGCTTGCAAGGCTTATAGTGATGTGCATTACCGAGAGGGCCTAGAGATGCCTCTCCGACAATCGGAGTGACAAATCCTAATCTTGATCTATGCCAACTCAACAAATACCATTGGAGACACCTGTAGAGCATCTTTATAATCACCCAGTTATGTTGTTACGTTTCATAGCACACAAGGTGTTCCTTCGGTATTCGGGAGTTGCATAATCTCATAGTCTGGGGAACATGTATAAGTCATGAAGAAAGCAATAGCAGAAAAACTAAATGATCATTATGCTAAGCTAACAGATGGATCTTGTCCATCACATCATTCTCTAATGACGTGATCCCGTTCATCAAATGACAACACATGTCTATGGCTAGGAAACTTAACCATCTTTGATTAACGAGCTAGTCAAGTAGAGGCATACTAGGGACACTTTGTTTGTCTATGTATTCACACATGTACTAAGTTTCCGGTTAATACAATTCTAGCATGAATAATAAACATTTATCATGATATATGGAAATATAAATAACAAGTTTATTATTGCCTCTAGGGCGTATTTCCTTCAGAATACGGTGCAAACATATGCATGATGATGCATGACATGACAATAAGCAGTGCTAGGTATGCCCTAACACGGTACTGGGTGCTACTAGAGAAGGGGCAAAACATCCGGGAAAGTATCCCCGGTGTTTGGCATTTTCGGACAAATGAAACGGAGGGGGACAGTTGCATGTTCGCTATGCTAGGGACATGTGGCAGACGAACGGAGAGCGTATTCGGATTCATCTCTTTTTTTCTGATCAACTTTCATGTACAAAGTATTTTCATACGATATACATTTATTTTATATTAATTTTCAAAATTTTAATTTATTTTTGGAATTAACAGATTTAATTTAAATCAAAATTAGGTTTACTGCATCAGCATGATGTCACCAGTCAACAGTCTGTTGACTGAGTCAAACTGACGTGTGGGGCCTGCTGTCATTGTCACAGTTTGACTAAGCAGATAATTAGGATTAATTAATAGGGTTAATTAATTCTTTAATTAATTAACTTATTATTATTAAATTCCTTTTTGTTTTCTTTTTCATTTTAATAAAAGGGGCATGGGGCCCCCTTGGCACTGGCCCATATGGGCACTGGATCGGGCGCAGCTAACGTGCTCAGGGGCGGAGCCGGGCATGGGTGCCATCCGGGCGCTGGCTCCGGGCGCGGCCAGCCATGGGGAAAGGCACGGTGAGGCCGGAGTGGGGCTGAGTGGGCGCGGGTCGGAGGCAGCGGATGTTGGACGTGGGCGCTAGGCGGAGGCGGGCACAGGCGAGCGAGTGGCGCGAGCGCGCGCGGGCTGCGAGCACTAACGCGGCCAGGAGCGCAGTGAAGCGGCGGCAGCCGCGGCTACGCAGGCGTGGCAAGGGTGCGGCGGGCGAGCAGAGGCGAGGGAGCAGCTGGGGCCGGCCATGGCGCGGACGAGGCGCGTGCACGCGCTAGGGAGCAAAGGACGTGGTCGGGCGGTTGCCGGAAGCGGGCAACACCGGCTGGCCGCGGGTGGACGAGCGGGCGTGAGTTGGGCGCTGTCGGCACGGGCGTGAGCGCCGGGTGAAGCTGTTCGAGGCCAAACATCGCGGGGGCGCGGACGATATTCTTTTGTTTTGTTTTCCCTTTTTCCTTTTCTTTTCTTTTCTGTTTTTATTTCAAATTCCAATTATTTTAGTTTTATAAAATGTAAAAGCAAGTCCTAATTTAGTAATAATGATTATGATACTGCCCATTAATTTTGGGTAACTAAATAAATAGTTTAATATTTTATAAAATACCAAAGGCATATAATTAATCGTCTTTGCTGCGGTTTCTATTATTTTAGTGCATTTAACCTTTCTATATAAATGTGGATTCTCCATGATAATTACTTATTATTTATTTGACACATTTAGAACATTTTAGTCTTAATGTTTGAAAACTTTTGTTGTTTGCCTTTATTTTAAATTTGAATTTGAATCTTTTTTGAACCATTGCGAGATCAACAACAGTAATCATGATGATGTGGCATCATTAGCAGGGAATTATTGTAGCTTAATTATCCGGGCATTACAGGGTTTGTCCTTGTGGTGTTTGTTCTACGGTTCTTGTCATCCTCATGGTAAACCGGGTTACATGTTTTGCGGTGGGCGGTTTTTTACTGCCATGTCTTATGTTCTATCCTTTCTCAAGTTTAGGTTGGGTTCAGTCGTCTTCTACTCATGGATTGTCAACTTTCAAGTTGATGACTCTTACGTCATGTTTTTTTTCTGTCAAGCAGTGCTATTTTGGCGTTGTACGGGTCGTGTCTTATTTCGAGTTGTATCTTTCTCTTTCTAAGCGAATACACATTCAGCTATCCTTCATAATGCGAAAACGTACTTAATGATTGTCACATCTCATGCTTTTCAAAAAAGTTAGACATTTTTAAAATTTAAAAAAATCCACATTTTCCGAAGCATTCTTCAAAAAAGTATGAAATTTCAAATTTTCTTCATTATTTTCAATAAATGTTTGCAAATTAATTTCTTATTGACATTTTCCAAAAAAATATGTATTCCAAAATATGTTCCCAATATTTCAGATTTTTTTGGAATTTAGAAAATGGTTCAAAAATAATACGGAATTCAAAAAAAATCTTTGTTTCAAAAATATTCGCAAATTGAAAAAAAACAAATTGTTGAGAAAATGTTTGTGTTCCAATAATGTGCACTTTTTCAAATATTGTTCGGGATTTTTTTAAAGGATTGTATTTAAAAAAACAAGTTACAATGACCGAATTATGTGGTGAACCTCGCTAGAGTAACTGGGCTACAGTCACTAATGGGCTGGCCCAGCCGAGTCCGCTGTTGTTATATGCATTGAGCATCCAGAGAGATCCTAATCAACGCCTTCAGCGCTACTAGTCCAAACATTATGATATTATAATGTTAATTGCATAAATGAAAATCCTTATGATATTACTTATTAGGGGAACTTCGTGATGAGTTTTACTCCCTCCGTTCCTAAATGTAAGTCTTTGTAGAAATTGTACTATAAACCGCATACGGATGTACATAGATGCATTTTAAATTTAGATTCATTCATTTTGTTTCGTATGTAGTCCACCTAGTGCAATCTCTACAAAGACTTATATTTAGGAACGGAGGGAGTATAAATGACGATCATTCTCATTCTTGGCATGCATTTATGAAAATATACAGACTCTACTAATGGTTACCTTGATTCAAAAATACATAATGGTATGGAAAGCTATTTGTTGACTCATTTTACCAGTTGATTTACCATGATAAGTAGTTTGATATCATGAGTTATCATTATTTGCATATTATACAAAGATGAACCCCGCATAAAGTCTAAAATGTTGAAGGAGATGTTTTTTATGCTATTAGTATTTTAGGCTAATCTTTCTGCATTCTTGTGTACGAACCCGTTACCCGTGCATATAGAAGTATTAGATGAATTGAAATTATCAAGCTTGCTTTGAAAATGTATTGATGTGATTTTCGGGTCACTTGCATATTTAGTAAGCTTCCAATCGTAAAGTTCTTGATAGGATTACTGCAAGCGCGTTGGTGTGTGATGCAGGTGCTATGGCGAGTGAAGCTCTTAACTCGTGTGCTCAAACGTCCGATCGTTCTGTACTGCACAGAACATGACGAGTCCTGACATGAGAATGTTCAGTCGTCGTATAGTAGTGGCAGGCCATCGCAAACCGCAGCAATTGCAACTTGCAACGAAAAAAGCCACACAGGACGTTTCATGCCAAATGCCCCAATTGAAATCCATATCAAGAACGTGAACACACAACCCAAGATTTGACTTCCTCCGATGTTGTCGCATCCATGGTGTAGGCCATACTGCTCTTTTTATCATGTCGGTCATCTGGTCAAGGCCCTCTTTTTCTTAGGGCGCATCGATCACACATCTCGCACAACATATAGCTCGGTCCAACTCAAAGCATGAGGTTACGGAAAATTTGAGAACCTAGTACTCGTCACTCTTGCACGCAATACCAATTGACCGTCCAGCTTGCTGTATAGCGATGTATCGCATCTCCACAACGCACACTGCAGAATTATATGGGTTGAGCCATTTACGAGTTTTTTCTGACCATGCTTAGCATTGGTTTTCGGAAGGTTCGGGAACCTTCCTAGACTCATTTTTTTTCTGTCTTCACTTGGTATTCTAATGATTTTTTTTTCTTTTTTCCATATTTATTTATTTTCCAATTCATGAATATTTTTAAACTCCAGAGCATATATCGACTTAATGACAATTTTTGGATTTGTAAACATGTTTTGTATTCATGCACTTCTAAAAGTCGTGAATAAATTTCAATTAATTTTTATTTCATGAACTTAATCACAAAAAAAATTATCAGCAAATAATTTACAAATTTGAGAAAATATATGACTTCAAAAATTATTTTTGAAATCATGAACATTTTGCTGAATTCAATTTTATTTTTAACTTACAAAAATACAAAATAATGAATGATTTTAATTCATGAAAAATTACATAAATTAATGAATATTTTTAATTACTCAAAATCTTGAACATTTTTCAAAATTTCAGAAGAATAAAATCCAAAGTGGTGATTTTATTTCCAAATCACAAACATTTTTGAATTCACAAACATTTTAAATTTTTTATTAAAATCTCAAAATTATAAACAATTTTCTAAAATTGCATTCATTTCTTCAAAATTTGTAAACACTTTTCAAAGTCATGCTCCGTTTTTTTAAATTGCATTCATTTTTTCAAAATTTGCAAATACTTTTCAAATTCATGAAATTTCCAAAGTCATGCTCCATTTAATTCAAAATTCACGAACAACTTTTAAAATCATGCAAATTTTTGAACATTTTCTAAATTCACATATATATATATTGTATTTGCTAACATTTTTTGAAGTCACAAATAATAGTCCAAGTCATAAATATATTTTGAATTCAAAACCTATTTTGAAGTCGGGAATATTTTTTGAAATTTTTGGATCTCAAAAATATTGTTCGAATTTGTGAACATTTTCTAAATTCACATATATTCTTCGTATTTGTTTACTTTTTTCTAAAGTCACAAATAATAGTCCAAGTCAGAAATATTTAAAAATAAAAATTGCAACAACATTTGATTTTGTGAACATTCTTTTAATTAGGAATGATATCTAAAAAAAATAGTTTTCAAAATCCATGAACTTTTCTCACTTCATGAATGTTTCCCGAATGCATGAACATTTTCAAATTCGTGAAAAATTATTGAAATTGAAAAGGATTTTAAAATTAGAGATCTTTTTTTTCAGTTTACGTACATTTTCTAAATTCGGACATCCTTTAAATTTGCTTCTATTTTCACAACAATTTTACAAAAACACAAATATTTTTAATACGTAAGCAATTATTTAGTTTA
The DNA here is from genome assembly GCF_018294505.1 of Triticum aestivum. Classification (NCBI taxonomy): domain Eukaryota; kingdom Viridiplantae; phylum Streptophyta; class Magnoliopsida; order Poales; family Poaceae; genus Triticum; species Triticum aestivum. Next base: position 519,305,320 of record NC_057803.1, on the reverse strand, counting down.
CGAATAATTTTTTGAATCATGAACATTTTTCAAATCCATAAATAATTTTTATATTCACAAATATTTTCGAAATTCTTAAACAATTTTTAATATGATGAAAAAATTGATTCACGGACATTCTTGAACCAAAATGTGCTTCTTTCAGTTTTAAATTGTCAGTTTCTCTGTACAAGGAATTAAAAATACAATTGGTTGTTTATGTTTAGATTAGAAAAGCACAAAAAATAGGTAAAGATAAATAGCGGTGGGAAAGAAATATACGTAAATGGAAAATGGCAACCGGGAAACATGCATAAAGGAGATGTGAGCGAGCTTGCCAACTACAAGTGAGTGCGCCCATTCGCTCTCTGGGCAGTAGTGCCATAAAAAAAATCACAAAAAGCACTAGCCGAATTCACCAACCCCTATTTCCTCAATTAATGGGCCGGTCGCAACAAGCGCCCATAGGCGGTTGGAGGACTAGTGGATGGAAAGATAGTGGCGTCCCTATGTCTCGCCTAAACGAGACGTAGGGAAGTCTTGCTTCAAGGGGAGCACAAGATGGGTTCCCGGAGCGTGGGAGGCCACAACCTCGGATTTTAAGGTTATTTTATTTTATTTTTTATTTCTTTATTTTTCTTGCGTTTATACTTCCAAATATTATAAATACATACATTACATTAAATATTTTAAAAATTGTTGACCAAGCATTTAAAATATGTTAAATGTGTATAGGGAAAATCTTTGTTATGTATATGAAAAATGTATACAAAAAAACAATTGTATGAAAAAAAAGTTGATCATGTATTTAAAAAAATGTTATTCAAGCAATCAAAAAAATATTTAACAAATATTTAAAAAATGTTAATCATGCATTTAAAAATTGTTAAATCTGTATAAAAAATGCTGACCATGTATTAAACAAATGTTAAACTTGTATTTGAAAATGTTAATCAAGCATTTGAAAAATATTAAATGTGTATAGAAAAAATGGTTTACCTGTATTCTTAAAATGTTTAAATTGCATTTGAAACGATGTTAATCAAGCATTTGAAAAATGTTAAATATGTACAGAAAAAATGTTGTCCATACAAAAAAATGTCAAAAGTATTAATCTTGTATTTGAAAAATATTAATCAAGCATAATGTTTTTACAATATATATAGAAAAAATGATACCATGTATTCAAAAAAGTTGATCTTTTATTTGAAAATATTAGACATGTATTATAAAAGTGTTTCAGATACATATCAAAAATGCGTATAGAAATACAGTGAAAACAGACAAAAAAAAAAAGATGAAAAATCGGAAACAAAAAACAAAACCGAGGAAAAAAAAAGAAAACACAAAAACCCGAGAAAAAGGAAGAAACCCGATGAAAACACAATGAAAACACAAAAATCCAAAGAAAATCTGTGAAGAAATAAAAAACTGGGAAGAACTGTGAAAAAAACAAAAAAAAACTGTAGAAAAGCATAAAGAAACAAAAGAAAAAAATGAAAACCAACCCATCGAACAAACACAGCGAAGGCAATTGAAATATAATGAAAGAAAAACAACGAATATGGGCAGGCCCATTAGCTACAGGTGGGGGGTAATCCTTCAGTGAGACTGAACGAACACTCGCGTGCAACGATACATAGTCGCGGCAGGAGAGACAACGGCATCAACACACAGCGGTGGCATGTAAAGAAAATCACAAAAGGCAGTGGCGCCCTTGCGAGGAGTCGATCTTTGGACCTCTGGTACGTCATGGAGACTAGCTAACAAGTGGGGCTGACAACCGTTAGTGAAAAAAATGAGGAGCGCGCAAGCTTCAGAACTAACTACAACGCAGAATCTATGCACTTTTTGGATATATATTTTCTGAACATTTACTGGACAATGTTAGTTAACTTTTGAAAATGAATAATCTTTGAAAATCTAACCATTGAATAACTTGTTTTAAAAATGTATTTATAAAAGCATGAACATTTTTTGAAAAACCTGACATTTCTTAAAATGCATACATTTTGGAATTTTGAGAATATTTTTTGAAACAGAGAAAAAATGATAATTCTGAACAAATTTTGAAAACATGTACATTTTTTAATTTTCAGAACCACATTTTGAAACCAAGAACAATTTTAAAATCCTAAATAAGATTTGAAAACACAAACATTTTTTTGATTATGTGAACACAAAAACTAAAAGGCGATCTTTCTTGCATCTGTGAATATTTTTTGAAAATTTGAATAAAACTTGGAGAAGGTGAACATTTAAAAAAATCAAAAATATTTTGAAAATCATGAACATATTCCAAATCTGTGGACAAAATTGAAAACAAGAACATTTTTTGAACTGAAATTATTTGAAAAGCAGGAACATTTTTATATGAATATTTTATGAATTTGTATATGGAATTTCAAAAAGGGAACATTTTTTATGTTTTAAACTATTCATGAAAATTATGAAAAAAATTGAAATTTACGAACATTTTTTAAAAACACAAACATTTTTTAGAAAAGAAACAAAAACAAAAAGGGAAAAGGAGGGAAATTAAAAAAGAAATGGGAAAAGGGAAAAAGAAAAAATGGAAGAAAATAAACCCATTCTGGAACCTCCTAGAAGGTTCCAAAAACCAAAAAGCTTGTCGAGAAAGGTTCGCAAAACCAGTACAAAAACCCTATGCTAGGGATGCTAAATGGGACAGCCCACTTTTTTGTTTGCTCGCTTGTTCTATGCGTACAACTTGACACAATGAGTGTCAATTAGGAAATTCTTGAGGCAATGGGTCGGTGCTTGTTTGGATAGTTCTTTGTGCGGCTCACACTTGCACAAGTTGATTAGGATAAAACTACCGACTTGGCTTGTGGAGTAGCGATCCGATTATTGTTGGCCAGGTGGGCTACGTCGATGATGGATAATAACTGGTAGAAACGATGAGTGGGACGGCCGAGCTAAACCCGGCGCAATGGAGATCCTATAGGGTGACTAAGAGAGTCAAACCGGGTGTGGTGACTCATACTCTCACCGTTTTTTAATAACCATAAACCGTAATCCACGTATCGAGCAGTATGTGACTAAACACTAAAAAAGACATTGATCCTAAACAAATCCTTCAAGAAGGGGTCGCCTCATGTGCGTCCATGTTGACGGATCCAACCAAACATGGAAGTATGGAACTTGGGATTTTAACCCCAAAACAAAGCTTCCAGTCAACACCTTTAACATGGGCAAGAAGCACACACGTCGACATTGTCTCATTGTCGACACGTCGACATTTTTTACACGGAGTACATCTATATTTATTATTTTGAATCCTTCACGACCATCAACCTATTTAACTATTGACGGGGTCTCGCTTGACGAATCTCGATACCGAGAGAGCCCGAGCCCGCCTAGGCCACTAGAGAAAACATCGGAAGACGCGACCACCTCACTGATCTGCTGACCACAACCCTGGGACCTCCGCCTGGCGTCATCCACCATGACCTTCATCACCTAGATCGGGCCTCTAGTAAGGACCAACCACGCCACCAGATCCAGCATGCACTCACTGTTAGGGAACGTAGTAATTTCAAAAAAATTCCTACGCACACGCAAGATCATGGTGATGCATAGCAACGAGAGGGGAGAGTGTTGTCCACGTACTCTCATAGACTGAAAGCGGAAGCGTTAGCACAACGCGATTGATGTAGTCGTACGTCTTCACGATCCGACCGATCAAGTACCGAACGTACGGCACCTTCGAGTTCAGCACACGTTCAGCCCGATGACGTCCCTCGAACTCCGATCCAGCCGAGTGTTGAGGGAGAGTTTCGTTAGCACGACGGCGTGGTGACGATGTTGATGTTCTACCGACACAGGGCTTCGCCTAAGCACCGCTACAGTATTATCGAGGTGGACTATGGTGGAGGGGGGCACCGCACACGGCTAAGAGATCAATGATCTAATGTTGTGTCTCTAGGGTACCCCCCTGCCCCTATATATAAAGGAGCAAGGGGGGAGGCGGCCGCCTTAGGAGGAGGGCGCGCCACGGGGGGAGTCCTACTCCCACCGGGAGTAGGACTCCTCCTTTCCTTGTTGGAGTAGAAGTGAAGGAAACAGGAGGAGAGGGAGAAGGAAAAGGGGGCTGCACCCCTTGTCCAATTCGGACTAGAGGGGGGCGCAGGCCTCCTTCCTTTTGGCATATCCCCTCTATTCCCGTATGGCCCAATAAGGCCCATATACTCTCCGGCGAATTCCCGTAACTCTCCGGTACTCTGAAAAATACCCGAATCACTCGGAACCTTTTCGAAGTACGAATATAGTCGTCCAATATATCGATCTTTACGTCTCGGCCATTTCGAGACTCCTCATCATGTCCCCGATATCATCCGGGACTCCGAATTCCTTCGGTGCATCAAAACATATAAACTCATAATATAACTGTCATCGTAGCGTTAAGCGTGCGGACCCTATGGGTTCAAGAACTATGTAGACATGACCGAGACACGTCTTCGGTCAATAACCAATAGCGGAACCTGGATGCTCATATTGGCTCCTACATATTCTACGAAGATCTTTATCGGTCAGACCGCATAACAACATACGTTGTTCGCTTTGTCATCGGTATGTTACTTGCCCGAGATTCGATCGTCGGTATCTCAATACCTAGTTCAATCTCGTTACCGGCAAGTCTCTTTACTCGTTCCGTAATACATCTTCCCGCAACTAACTCATTAGTTGCAATGCTTGCAAGGCTTAAGTGATGTGCATTACCGAGTGGGCCCAGAGATACCTCTCTGACAATCGGAGTGACAAATCCTAATCTCAAAATACGCCAACCCAACAAGTACCTTCGGAGACACCTGTAGAGCACCTTTATAATCACCCAGTTACGTTGTGACGTTTGGTAGCACACAAAGTGTTCCTCCGGTAAACGGGGGTTGCATAATCTCATAGTCATAGGGACATGTATAAGTCATGAAGAAAGCAATAGCAACAAACTAAACGATCAAGTGTTATGCTAACGGAATGGGTCAAGTCAATCACATCATTCTCTAATGATGTGATCCCGTTAATCAAATGACAACTCATGTCTATGGCTAGGAAACTTAACCATCTTTGATTCAACGAGCTAGTCAAGTAGAGGCATACTAGTGACATACTGTTTGTCTATGTATTCACACATGTATTATGTTTCCGGTTAATACAATTCTAGCATGAATAATAAAAATTTATCAAGATATAAGAAAAATAAATAATAACTTTATTATTGCCTCTAGGGCATATTTCCTTCAGTCTCCCACTTGCACTAGAGTCAATAATCTAGTTCACATCGCCATGTGATTTAACATCAATAGTTCCCATCACCATGTGATTAACACCCATAGTTCACATCGTCATGTGACCAACACCCAAAGGGTTTACTACAGTCAATAATCTAGTTCAAATCGCTATGTGATTAATACCCAAAGAGTTCTAAGGTGTGATCATGTTTTGCTTGTGAGGAAAGTTTAGTCAACGGGTCTGCTATATTCAGATCCGTATGTATTTTGCAAATTTCTATGTCAACAATGCTCTGCACGGAGCTACTGTAGCTAATTGCTCCCACTTTTAATATGCATCCAGATTAAGACTTTGAGTCATCTGGATCAGTGTCAAAACTTGCATTGACGTAACCCTTTACGATGAACCTTTTGTCACCTCCATAATCGGGAAACATATCCTTATTCCACTAAGGATAATTTTGACCAATGTCCAGTGATCTACTCCTAGATCACTATTGTACTCCCTTGCCAAACTCAGGGCAGGGTATACAATAGGTCTGGTACACAACATGGCATACTTTATAGAACCTATGGCTGAGGCATAGGGAATGACTTTCATTCTCTCTCTATCTTCTGTCGTGGTCGGGTTTGAGTCTTACTCAACTTCACACCTTGTAACACATGCAAGAACTCCTTTAATTGTTCCATTTTGAACTACTTCAAAATCTTGTCAAGGTATGTACTCATTGAAAAACTTATCAAGCGTCTTGATCTATCTCTATAGATCTTGATGCTCAATATGTAAGCAGCTTCACCGAGGTCTTTCTTTGAAAAACTCCTTTCAAATATTCCTTTATGCTTTGCAGAATAATTCTACATTATTTCCGATCAACAATATGTCATTCACATATGCTTATCAGAAATGTTGTAGTGCTCCCACTCACTTTCTTGTAAATACAGGCTTCACCGCAAGTCTGTATAAAACTATATGCTTTGATCAACTTATCAAAGCGTATATTCCAGCTCCGAGATGCTTGCACCAGTCCATAGATGGATCGCTGGAGCTTGCATATTTTGTTAGCACCTTTAGGATTGACAAAACCTTCTGGTTGCATCATATACAACTCTTCTTTAATAAATCCATTAAGGAATGCCGTTTTGTTTATCCATTTGCTAGATTTCATAAAATGCAGCAATTGCTAACATGATTCGGATAGACTTAAGCATAGATACGAGTGAGAAACTCTCATCGTAGTCAACACCTTGAACTTGTCGAAAAACCTTTTTGCGACAATTCTAGCTTTTTAGATAGTAACACTACTATCAGCGTCCGTCTTCCTTCTTGAAGATCCATTTAATGTTAGTGGCTCGCCGATCAATGGGCAAGTCAATCGAAGTCCATACTTTGTTCTCATACATGGATCTCATCTCAGATTTCATGGCCTTAAGCCATTTCGCGGAATCTGGGCTCATCATCGCTTCCTCATAGTTTGTAGGCTCGTCATGGTCAAGTAACATGACCTCCAGAACAGGATTACCGTACCACTCTGGTGCGGATCTCACTCTGGTTAACCTACAAGGTTCGGTAGCAACTTGATCTAAAGTTACATGATCATCATCATTAGCTTCCTCACTAATTGGTGTAGTAGTCACAGGAACATATTTTTGTGATGAACTACTTTCCAATAAGGGAGCGGGTATAGTTACCTCATCAAGTTCTACTTTCCTCCCACTCACTTCTTTCAAGAGAAACTCCTTCTCTAGAAAGGATCCATTCTTAGCAACGAATATCTTGCCTTCGGATCTGTGATAGAAGGTGTACTCAACATTTTCTTTTGGGTATCCTATGAAGATGCACTTCTCCGATTTGGGTTTGAGCTTATCAGGTTGAAACTTTTTCACATAAGCATTGCAACCTCAAACTTTAAGAAACGACAGCTTAGGTTTCTTGCCAAACCATAGTTCATACAGTGTCGTCTCAACGGATTTAGATGGTGCCCTATTTAATGTGAATGCAGCTATCTCTAATGCATAACCCCAAAACGATAGTGGTAGATCGGTAAGAGACATCATAGATCGCACCATATCTAATAAAATACGGCTATGACGTTCGGACACACCATTACACTATGGTGTTCCAGGTGGCGTGAGTAGTGAAACTATTTCACATTGTTTTAACTGAAGGCCAAACTCTTAACTCAAATATTTTACCTCTGCGATCTTATCGTAGAAACTTTTATTTTCTTGTTACGATGATTCTCCACTTCACTCTGAAATTCTTTGAACTTTTCAAATGTTTCAGACTTGTGTTTCATTAAGTAGATATACCCATATCCGCTCAAATCATCTGTGAAGGTCAGAAAATAGCGATACTTGCCGTGAGCCTTAACACTCATCGGACCGCATACATCAGTATGTATTATTTCCAATAAGTCAGTTGCTCGCTCCATTGTTCCGGAGAATGGAGTCTTAGTCATCTTGCCCATGAGGCATGGTTCGCAAGCATCAAGTGATTCATAATCAAGTGATTCCAAAAGTCCATCAGCATGGAGTTTCTTCATGCGCTTTACACTAATATGACCTAAACGGCAGTGCCACAAATAAGTTGCACTATCATTATTAACTTTGCATCTTTTGGTTTCAATATTATGAATATGTGTATCACTACGATCGAGATCCGACGAACCATTTTCATTGGGTGTGTAACCATATAAGGTTTTATTCATGTAAATAGAACAACAATTTATTCTCTTACTTAAATGAATAACCGTATTGCAATAAACATGATCAAATCATATTCATGCTCAACGCAAACACCAAATAACACTTATTTAGGTTCAACACTAATCCCGAAAGTATAGGGAGTGTGCGATGATGATCATATCAATCTTGGAACCACTTCCAACACACATCGTCACTTCACCCTTAACTAGTCTCTGTTCATTCTGCAACTCCCGTTTCGAGTTACTACTCTTAGCAACTGAACCAGTATCAAATACCGAGGGGTTGCTACGAACACTAGTAAAATACACATCAATAATCTGTATATCAAATATACCTTTGTTCACTTTGCCATCCTTCTTATCCGCCAAATACTTGAGGCAGTTCCGCTTCCAGTGACCAGTCCCTTTGCAGTAGAAGCACTTAGTCTCAGGCTTAGGACCAGACTTGGGCTTCTTCACTTGAGCAGCAACTTGCTTGTCGTTCTTCTTGAAGTTCCCCTTCTTCCCTTTGCCCTTATCGATCACCACCGAACGTTAAGCGTGCGGACCCTATGGGTTCAAGAACTATGTAGACATGATCAAGACTCACTGCCGGTCAATAACCAATAGCGGAACCTGGATGCTCATATTGGCTCCTACATATTCTACGAAGATCTTTATCGGTCAGACCACATAACAACATACGTTGTTCCCTTTGTCATCGGTATGTTACTTGCCTGAGATTCGATCGTCGGTATCTCAATACCTAGTTCAATCTCGTTACCGACAAGTCTCTTTACTCGTTCCGTAATACATCTTCCCGCAACTAACTCATTAGTTGCAATGCTTGCAAGGCTTAAGTGATGTGCATTACCGAGTGGGCCCAGAGATACCTCTCCGACAATCGGAGTGAGAAATCCTAATCTCGAAATATGCCAACCCAACAAGTACCTTCGGAGACACCTGTAGAGCACCTTTATAATCACCCAGTTACGTTGTGACGTTTGGTAGCACACAAAGTGTTCCTCCGGTAAACGGGAGTTGCATAATCTCATAGTCATAGGAACATGTATAAGTCATGAAGAAAGCAATAGCAACAAACTAAACGATCAAGTGCTATGCTAACGGAATGGGTCAAGTCAATCACATCATTCTCTAATGATGTGATCCCGTTAATTAAATGACAACTCATGTCTATGGCTAGGAAACTTAACCATCTTTGATTCAACGAGCTAGTCAAGTAGAGGCATACTAGTGACATACTGTTTGTCTATGTATTCACACATGTATTATGTTTCCGGTTAATACAATTCTAGCATGAATAATAAAAATTTATCATGATATAAGGAAATAAATAATAACTTTATTATTGCCTCTAGGGCATATTTCCATCACCCATGCATGCCGACAAGAACTAAACACATCGATGAAATCCATGACTCTCGCCACTGCATGCATGGCTCCACGGCCCGCATAGCCACGATGTCGCTGACAAGCCAAGGCAGCGAAGGTCACACGGTTCGAGATGTTGTCTAAAGAGATCCCGCCGCTGCCGGCTGTCCTGCGGGCTTGAGGTGTGTGTGTGGGGGGGGGGGTTCTCGTCCGTTGGCATCTCATATCAATTTTGTTTGTTTACTAAGTCATCTTGCAAGTGAAAAATTATCCTTGCAAGGCAGACACATCCTAGATGGAGTTGTTATTCTTCATGAAACAATCCATGAATTACACCGGAAAAAGTTAAATGGGGTGGTACTCAAAATAGACTTTGAAAAGACTTATGACAAAGTCAAGTGGCCCTTTCTTCAATAGTCCCTCAGGATGAAAGGATTTTCTACAGAGTGGCGCACTATGATCCATAGCTTTGTTTCTGGAGGTAGTGTTGCCATTAAGGTGAATGATGACGTTGGAGACTATTTCCAAATGAAGAAGGGATTGTAACAAGGTGACTCGTTATCTCCCATGCTATTCAATATAGTGGCGGACATGCTGGCGGACATGATTGAGCGTGCCAAGGTTGGTGGCCAACTTTACGGGGTAGTAAATCATCTAGTTGTAGCGACCCGACCCAAATGGATCAAGTCTCTGTGCTTAAGTGTCATCCCTGGATTGGTATGCTGACACACACAGTACTCGAGGATTTATAACAGAGGTAAATCACATGTATAAAGTAACATAAATACTATTACCTCAATCCATATAGCGGAAGTAACAACAAAGTTGTGGATTCCCATCAACACCAACGACAAAGTTGAGTATGGACATTGTAACCCTATCGTATCACTTACTCGTCATAAAATTCCTGCAACATGAGACATTGCATCCATATACTGGCAATTTCACACCATAGAATAATAATGAGAATTGTCTATCCCTATATGCATATTTGGCTGGTCAAGGCTCTAAATTTAAATTTTGCATAAAGCTAATTTTTTTCTACAACAAAGGAATACATTTTCATTTTACTACTAAGTTTATGTCATTATTGAGAAGGTATCCCCAACTCAATCCCAAAATTATCAAGTGCCATTAATAATAACCCAACAAATTCATTAAGTAAAGTGATGAGATCAACCAATAATTCAATACCAGATACTCAAGATGTCCATAACCGGGGACACGGCTAATCATGATTAGTTTGTACACTCTGCAGAGGTTTGCACACTTTTCCCCACTAGACTTGACCACATCCATGATCGAAAGATCGAGACATAGTCTTTCTAAAGCATTAACTCTTTACTCTGGGTAGACAGTACCACCTAATTTCCCCTACATCTGCTAGCATACCAGTGAAAGAGGTCACACAACTTACTCAACTATGCCAGAGCCCATAATGGCTTGTGGCTGCACACGAAAGTTTCTAGCATGAATAATCCCTTTGAGCCTGGGTGGAATTCCATAGTGTGATCACACGGGTACTCTGGGATCCCCTTGGGCAAGCCACTGGGTTCTCCAGGTGCCCGGGCAAGCCACTGGGTTCTCCAGGGTGCCCCAACCATTCCACCCATATGTGAGTTAAAGTTGCCACCTTAAAGTAGTTACCCTTAATTAGTATCTCTCACAACTTGCGTGATTCTCACATACCAATCCACATCTACGAGCATGGATAAGCAATAAGTAACAAAACGTATATTCCCGGGGTGATCAAAGTTAATAGGTTCCTACCTCATCAACTACATAGCAATAACCACATGTTCCTAATCCTACTCATGCAATCTTTGAGGGTGTATCTAATGCAAGTAAAATTGGGTATAGGAAGAGTATGATCAAAGTGTGAACTTGCCTTGTACTGTTGATGAAGATTCTTCACACTCATAATTCCTGATAGTTCTACCCGTCACACTCCGAACAATCTATCGTAAGCAAGCAATTATAACCACACATAAGCAATCACTCAAAGATCCAAAAGAAAAGGCAAAGAAACATGGCAAAAACTCCAAAAGAACCAAATCAAATTATTTTGCAAGATCAGATCCTAATTTCGGTGAAAAAGTGTGGTGATGGCTCAAGATGTTAGATCACGCCTAGGAATTCAATTTGAAAAAAAGGAATCAATTGAACAAGCGCTACAGTTTACAAGATATGATCAAGTGAAGTTTCGAGTTCAAATTTGAAAAGATCAAAATTTGAAACTAATGATGCTACTGGATGTATGAAGTCAATATGAAAATTTAGGAAAAGAATCGGTGGATTTGGAATAACGAAACAAAAGATACAAGTAATTCAATATGACATTGAATCTGTTTAGAATGTTATGTAACAACTCTTTGGTGGACTAGTAGAGTAACTGGCTAAGATCAAAATTATATGTTGGAAAGATGACACTAATTGTGCGAACGAAAAGACTACTTCAATACGAATCCGATGCAGTTGGGTTCATCGGAAACGGAGCTACGGATAAAAAGATATGATCAAAAGAAGTTTGAATATGAATCTGATTTTTTTTTTAAATTTGGAAGTTGCAAAAATTTTATTTGATAGATTCACTAGATAGGCGGAATCAAGACGAAAATATTGGCGTTGGTTTTGTCTAATTTAGATAAATAAGTAAAAAGTTATGGCTATTTGAAAAATCAGGACCAAACTGTTTTACGAAAGAAAAAAGCTATTACTAAAAGATTTCTACACCTAAAGTGTAAATACAGAGACTGATTGATAATCTAATTATTCTATCGCACTAGTCTAGAAAATAATAAGCTATGATAGTATATAAAAAAATACAAAGAAAGATACCATATATGATACTAGTAGAATGCCCGTGCGTTGCCACAGGCTTTTAATTTATTTATTTTGATTACACCTATGAATAGAACGCATATCAAATTTCACATGTATTTTTTTCTTCTGATTATGCATATAATGTATATCTTATTTTACATATATAGAAAAGATAGCCTGCGACAATTGGAAAATAATTGAAGTCCACTGCAATGTAACTTGATAATGTATACGTAGAGAGCAATGTTCCAGGTAATTATATGTTACAATTAAGATCTACATGATGCGCTTAAGATATTTCCAGTCAGGATTGTTGCCTTTAGCTTCATTTGGATGGTATCTATAATAAAAAAATATTTGTCAACTCATAACTATCCCGCACAAGCACTATATAATTAGTATGATGATTTAATCAAGCTAACATATACTTATAGATTTCTTGTTCAGTTTACTTTTTTATCAGTAATAAATCACTCAACATCTATCTCTTTCTCCAACAGCTCTCAACTCTCTCTGCAACCCCAGTCCATGGTTGCCACCTCTGTCCGTCTCTCTCTCTCCCTCTCTCCCTCCCTCCCTCCCATCAATCACTAGACTTGGAATAAAAAAGGGTTAGAAAAGGTACTGTATAAATAGCATGCAATCCTGCTAAATATTGCAGTGTGATAATAATATAGTACTTGTGTAAGGGCATGAAAAATCTCTACAACATCACTGTTACGAGAAAAACAAGGCTAATACCTCTTATGTTATAGAATGGCAATATCAACTTGTGTGCTTCTACAAGACGTCCGCACCATATTAAAAGTGAGATCAATGCGCCCATTCTTCGTTACCCAAGCTTGAACAAAGCTTTAGTTTGTAATCAAAATAGTGAAACGTGCTAATGCCTATTGAAGTTTCAGATTCCTCGTTACCCAAGTTTCAGTTCCACGCCTAGGTACTCGTTGACGTGCTATAGCATGACCATTGGATGTGCTAATCATGCCTTTAGTGCACTAATACATCTCTTGCGCCTAGCGCTCATGATATGCCAAATCATGGACACACCAATTCAGACGCACAAAGAACCCATGGACACTGCACCACTCAGGATAACAAATGAGTGCGCCCCTTGAGACCTAATAAAAAATATGGCATTCCGGCAAGGAAGTATAGCAGACAATATACAGGTTATCCACAGTTGCACGGAACTACCAAGCAAATTAATCACCCCGCTATAGCTAATAGCCAGAAAACGAGATTACATGTGTGTGACCTTATTGGAAAAAGAGAGAAATATGAAACGAATCTTTGCTCAACCCTCTTACCAAACAAACTGGACAACGGGACATCATCCTTTACCTACACAAAAAATCGCAAGATCCCGAAACCACCAATCAATCTATTCAGTGCAATGGACAGATGATGTCGCGTCTGCTCAATACTGTAGACACTGGTAACCAATGGCAACACCTCTTATTCGGTTCAACTGCTGCGTGTAGTTTGTAGTCGATGGTAGCCAATGACAGTGCAGCTCTTGGGAGCTATGGGCATCCAGTCTACATAGACGGATTCTCGGGAGAAGGCCAGTGGGGGTCACAAACTGTTGTCGATGGTTTTAATCAAGTGTGGCACGGATTTACATTGCACTCATCCATGAATCGATGATCTCCAATGAGAAACCTCCTCCAGTACTTCTTGTAGTACGGTATGCCTAACTCGAGCCAAGGCTTCATATTTCCATTGTAGTGCAATGCCGTAGAGCTCCATGCAACCTCCGGATTGATTCCATAATCATATCCAAGTCCAGACAGAATCAACCTCCCATCAAGGGGGTAAATGAGATTTTGGAAAGACGACAGGCTTAAAGAAAAGCCAGCTTCTCGCAGAGATACCTCGTCTTTTTTCTTGACCTACAAGGCTACAACCCAACAAGAGTGAAACAAATTACGTAGTGTCCTAATGATATAAACCATCATTGTTCGGTATTACACCAGAATTAATAAAATGACGATACCTATTCAATAACGAAAATGAATGCAGCATGCTACCTATTCCATATAAGTAATTGATAATAACCTGAATTTCACACCACATATAAACTGTCCAAATGCTCTTCCAGGCCGCTTTATATGCAAGCTCAGTTTTCTATACAATGTAGCATGTGAAACCAAATAGAGAAAACTTATACCAACATGTTTAAGGAGCAGCGCGTATTTCTCTGTCACTTTATGATTTCTCTATCACTTTTTGCTCCTAGGTTGGGTTTCTACTCCTGTTACAAATAAATGCACAAGACATGTATCACAACCATAACCAATGAGGCACCAAAAGGTGCTCTTTTCATTTCAAAATATAAAACGTCTTTTGACGATCCAAATTTGTGCTTTGACCAACAATTAGTCGACTAATATATAGTTATATACTATATAGCTTACATTACACAAAATAGACACCATTATATTCATGTTGAGAAACACTTTCTTATGATTTGCAACAAAGAGAAATTTACAGTCAAGGTTCAACAACACACTGTATTTTCAAACAGATGGAGTAACACTAATGTCCGTTTCAGTCTGATGTGTGTTGCTAAGATATGGTACCCATAAACCAGTTTGTGAGCTATTAAGAGGGAGAATGCATATGTAACGCCCCGAGACCGTTGCGCCAGGTGTCTTTCAGTTATTCGCTGTTGTTGCCATATCATTCGCTTGCGTGTTGCATCTTGCCATGTCATCATCCGTATTGCATCTGCATGTTTTCGAACAACTTGCATCCTTCCCGGCCTCCCCGTTCTCTCCGATGTCCGTTCTGAGCTCAACCACACTTGCACGCGCCCGTGGCACGTCCGAAATAGTATTTTATAAGTGGCCGGAAAATATTCTTGGATTGGGTTGAAAGTTGGCGTGTGGTCTTATTATAGTGTAGATAGACCGCCTGTCAAGTTTCATCGCATTCAGAGTTCGTTTGATAGCCTAACCGTTACGCTATAGCGTCAGTATAGCCGATCTATCGTCGGACGTTTTCGGTCTCCGGAAACCGTGCCGGGCTGCATCTCTCCCCTCTTCTCTCAGACCAACCCCCTCTCCACAGTCCACTACCTACCGCCAGGCCCAACCTAACCCCTCTCGTCAGCCCGTGGCCCTCCTCGCGCGCGCGCCCGAAAAGTTGTCCCGGACCCGACCCGAGCAGTCGTCACCGTCGTGTGCAGATCATCCCCAAACGTCTACAAAATATCACCGTTTTCCTATTTGGACTCCCTAACTATTTTATTCGCGACCGTCCGATTGCGATCGTAGGGACGTGATAGCCCTACCTAATTCCTACCTGCTATTTATAGCAGATGAAACCCTACCTAAACTAGCCAACCCTAATTTCTAGGGATCCTCCCATGTCCAATTCCCGCCGCCGCCACTCTCTTTATTTTCAGCGCCGGACCAATCTAGCTAGCCCACAGCCTTCTCCCAACCTCGGGATTCCTCCCGATCCACCTCCACCCAACCAGATCGCTGCAGCCATCCTCCTGCTCCATCCAATCCATCGATCCCTGCCTCCCCTGTTCGGTCCTAGCTGCATCCACAGCTCCCCCGCTCCCCTCGCGCTCGGGCACGCAGCCAGCCGAGTGCCCACCTCCAGATCGAGCAGGAGGCTCGATCTCGAGATTCTCCAGCTGCCGGTGACTAGGGCCCTCCCGCCGTGTCCCTTTTACTTCTCCTCCTTCCTGTAATCTCTCTCTCCCTGTGGTCTCTCACATCGTGATCTCTCTCTCTCTCTCTCTCTCTCTCTCTCTCTCTCTCTCTCTGTGTGTGTGTGCTTCACAGGAGCTTCGCCCGACTCCATGGCCGACGGCCTCCTCAAGCCCTGCGCCACCACATACCTCCTTGGACCGATTCCGGCCGACCTGCGCCGCCTCCATCCATTCTGGTCGCCTCCATCATCCCGGAGCGTCAAGTTCGCCGCCGCCACTCCTCTACATCTCGCCTCCGCCTCCCCTGTTTTCTGCGAGCGCTCGTGGATGAGGGACGAGCCTCTGCCATGGAGCTCGCGTCCCCTTGCATCGTGCCGCTGGCCCCTCTCCGGCCAGGCCGCCCCCTGCTCCTCCCCTGCGCCTGTACGCTCGCGGCGCCGCCCCTGACTCGCTCGATCCAGGCGGGATCGAGGAGCGGGACGAGCCCAGCCACCACGTGGGCCTCGGCCCAGGGTGAGCAGCACCCCCAGCGCCCTCTGATATTTTTTTCCGCTGATCGGGCCAACCAGTTTCAGCCCATTGTGTTTTTTTCCTGCTGCTGCAATTTAGCTATTATCCAGTAAACTGCTGTTTTACAGAAAAGTCCCTAGACAAAATGCATATAATAACTCACAAACCGTGTGCATCGGAGTAAAACAAACTTAATATGGAAGTTGCTTAGAATTTTGTCTAGTTTCATAATATGCCACTTTCATCCATGTTCAAAATGTTTAAAATATTGTTTGTTTAAACTTGCTTAAATAACTTGCTAAAATGCTTTAATTCATAACTTAATAACCGTAGCTCGGTTTTAAATGAACTTTATATGTAAATGGGGTAGAAAAATGCATAGTTTATCATGATGACCTTTATTTGCATGTTTAACAACATTAAAATTGTGTATAGGGCAGATCAGTACCAAACCTAAAATATGCACATGAGGAGTTTCCGGACTTGTTGTTTTGTTGTTCCGACCTCATTTAAACTTGCCTAGATAGATAGTTTCATTATGCTTCACCTCTTGCCATGCTAACAACATTTAATATTGTTGAGTACATAAACAAGATCGAATTAAATAAGTCACGTGGTGTTTCGTCAATATGCAACGGAGTTGCATATTGAGCTCCATTTAATTTGTAGGATTGTTTGTGCATTTTGCCATGTCATGCCTCATTAAACCGGACATGCATCATACTTGGTTGTGCATCATGCCATGCTTATGTGATGGTTGTTTACTTTGTTGTTTGCTTCTTTCCGGGTTGCTTCTCGCATTAGCTTCGGTTTCGTTCCGGAGTTGTGAGGATTCGTTCGACTACGTCCGTTTGTCTTCTTCATGGACTCGTTCTTCTTCCTTGCGGGTTTGCAGGCAAGATGACCATACCCTCGAAATCACTTCTATCTTTGCTTGCTAGTTGCTCGCTCTTTTGCTATGCCTATGCTGTGATACCTACCACTTGCTTGTCATGCCTCCCATATTGTTAAGTCAAGCCTCTAACCCACCTTGTCCTAGCAAACCGTTGTTTGGCTATGTTACCACTTTGCTCAGCCCTTCTTATAGCGTTGTTAGTTGTAGGTGAAGATTGGAGCTTGTTCCGGGTTGGAACATGGATATTTTGTTGAGATATCACAATATCTCTTATTTAATTAATGCATCTATATACTTGGTAAGGGTGGAAGGCTCGGCCTTATGCCTGGTGTTTTGTTCCACTCTTGCCGCCCTAGTTTCCGTCATATTGGTGTTATGTTCCCGGATTTTCCGTTCCTTACACGGTTGGGTCATAATGGGAACCCCTTGACAGTTCGCCTTGAATAAAACTCTTCCAGCAATGCCCAACATTGGTTTTACCATTCGCCACCTAGCATTTTCTTTCCCTTGGGTTCTGCAGACTCAAGGGTCATCTTTATTTAAACCCCCGGGCCAGTGCTCCTCTGAGTGTTGGTCCACCTCGTCAGCCGCCGGTGGCCACCAAAGGCAACTCTGGGCTGGCCTACCGGAAGTTTGGACAATCTGAGTGTGCCCTGAGAACGAGATATGTGCAGCTCCTATAGGGATTTGTCGGCACATTCGGGCGGTGTTACTGGACTTGTTTTACCATTGTCGAGGATGTCTTGTAACCGGGGTGCCGAGTCTGATCGGATTGTCTTGGGAGAAGGAATATCCTTCGTTGACCGCGAGAGCTTGTGATGGGCTAAGTTGGGACACCCCTGCAGGGTTTTGAACTTTCGAAAGCCGAGCCCGCGGTTATGGGCAGATGGGAATTTGTTAATGTCCGGTTGTAGAAAACCTGAAGTTTATCTTAATTGAAATACATCAACCGCGTGTGTAGCCGTGATGGTCTCTTCTCGGCGGAGTCCGAGAAGTGAACACGGTGTTGGAGTTATGCTTGACGTAGGTTGTTCTAGGATCACTTCTTGATCATAGTTGTTCGACCGTGCTTTGCCTTCTCTTCTCGCTCTCATTTGCGTATGTTAGCCACCATATATGCTAGTCGCTTGCTGCAGCTCCACCTCATACCTTTTACCTTACCCATGAGCTTAAATAGTCTTGATCGCGAGGGTGTGAGATTGCTGAGTCCCCGTGACTCACAGATACTTCCAAAACCAGCTTGCAGGTGCCGATGATATCGTGCAGGTGACGCAACCAAGCTCAAGGAGGAGCTCAATGAAGATCTTGTCCTTTGTGTTGTTTCGTCTAGTTGATCAGTAGTGGAGCCCAGTTGGGGTCGATCGGGGATCTGTGTAGCATTTGGGGTAGTCTTCTTTTATTTTGGTTCCGTAGTCGGACCTTGACTGTATCTGGTTGATGTAATGCTTTATTCATGTAATTGTGTGAAGTGGCGATTGTAAGCCAACTATGTATCTTTTCCCTTATATATTACATGGATTGTGTGAAGATTACCTCACTTGTGACATTGCTTTCAATGCGGTTATGCCTCTAAGTCGTGCTTCGACACGTGGGAGATATAGCCGCATCGAGAGCGTTACAGCATACTACAAATCTTCCATGATGCACTACTTTCCCATGGTTAATTGTCAGTCTTTTGAATTAATTGTCAGTCTTCGTCAGAAAAAACATCACATTACCAACAAAAGCTTCATCTTCCACCAAAAGAGCACATGTACCGTTGCCTTGCTAAAATGCTTCAGATTTGGTAACTTGATTGCTGCAATTACCACACAAAACTGAAATAAACCACAATAGGACAAGGCAAACTTAATTTCGGACGTCAAGTTAATAATCATGGAGAATTAGCATCTCTTTGAAGATTGTCCAGAGTGGAATCAAATCATATTTTGTTGTAGCTTAACACAAAACAAAACAAACACATTTTCTAAAAGCGTAATCTCGACAGTGAAAAACATCAAAAGAGCAATAGCCGTGCATACAGATTAATTAGTCCTAGCAAATCTATAACACCAGTATAGTTTTCAAATTAGTCATAGCAAATCTAGATTGACACTAAACCTTCTACTAACTATGTCAAACTAAACAGGAACTTTGCATTGTCTGGTCACCGCGTCTACAATCCGACATGATTGATTAATTAAGTTGGCAGATTTTTTTATTTGAAAAGAGAGTTGGCAGATGATTTTAAACTGCAACAACAGATAATGTGTGTGGCATGCATGCACACCTAGCTAGCTTCTTGGTAATGGTCACCGACTAACAATCAAACGAAGACATGCACGGTGCTTAACCAATAATAATTCAGCAAATTACAAGTTAACTAAAGCATCAAATTAATTGACAGATTCTTGGTCATGGTCAATGACTAACAATCAAAGCATCAAATTAATTAATTACCAGCATATGGATGCAGAGGCAGTTGGTTGTGGGGCCTTGGACCTTTGGACGCTGAGGCGGGCAAGGTTGCAGTTGGTCCTTCGGTCGTCAATCACCGGTACGGACCCAAGCACGCCCTAATGGCCGCCTCCGCCTCCCAAAACGTAACCTGCCAAACATCCATCTAGGCATAGCATCAACTAACAGGGCTGAATTAAACAAGAGAATTAACTACTGAACATGAATTGACGATGAGGGGAAGAGAGAATTGTTTGGGTGGGTACTCACGAATCCGCGGCCCTTGGATATGTCGGTGCCCTTGTTGGCGATGACGACGGCCTCGAGGATCTCGCCGAAGAGCTCGAACTGGTCGCGCACGCCCTCCTTGCTCATCTTCCACGCCAGGCCATCCACGAACACCTTCGCAGCCGCGTGTCATCATTGCCCGCCGACGCCTGATGAGCCATGGACACCCTCTTCTCCTTCTTCTTCTGGCTCTGGGATCGGCCTGGTTTCTAGTGTAGCGCTTGGTTTCCGTCGACGTAGTGAATAGATCAGCGGCGTTCCAGGGATCCGGCGATCCCGTACGTGTACAAGATTCGGTGGCATCTTCTCTGTGAGGTCGGCGGCGGCGATCTCGTGCGTCCAGGGGATCGATAGGAGCGGTGTTTGTGCGGGTTTTTTTGGGGGTGCTTGCATGGGGTGGGGTGGGGTGGGGGACAAAAAAACAAAGAAAAAACTAGACGAAAGTGGTGGGACAAAAAAAATTCGTGGAACCTATTCTACCAACTGAGACATTAGGGGTAGAGATATTAGTGCACGATGCTAGAAAGCAAAGGATTCCATCCGTCAGAATTAGCATACACAACCAATACTTCATAAATTCATATGCTCAATCAATTATAACACAAAGTTACTTTCATTCAAGATGAAAAACTAACACAGGTGAATGCCCGTGCTACCATGAAACAACAAACTAAGACACTAATCAAAACATCATTTCAATTCACAATGTGAACGTCACATGCGACTTATGACTGTGTTGCGATAAAAATTGATAGTACAAATCAAGACGAACATATTTGTCATCATGAGTCAATCTATTTTTTTTCTTTCTTGATTAGTTCATTAAATGAGATATTGATTAAAATATCTATGTCGTGTGCATGTGTCACAACATGTTGTGTAAAACATTGGAGTATTTCTCCTATTTTCTGTTCTCAACACCATCTCAGTATTTTTGTTTCAACCTGTTGTGCTCGGCCATACTTACCCTTAGGGACTCTTTTCCTCTCGTCTTCTCCTCTTTCCCGATGAAATCAAAGCATATGGTAAAACAATGTTAAAATCAAACATTTTCACACGTCTTTTGTGCAAGTACCTCAACTGTAACTAAGGGTGAGTTGCCAACAACATGTCTCTTACCTGTTTTCAGGTATAGCTAGTGCCTAGCAAGGAAAATGATTTCAGTTGGAAAAACATAACTGCTGCTGAAGTAGTAAGATATTTGTGACCAATCCGATCTACTTCTATGTACTCCCTCCGTCCGAAAATACTTGTCATCAAAATGGACAAAAAGGGATGTATCTAGAACTAAAATATGTCTAGATACATCTCTTTTTATTCATTTCGATGACAAGTATTTCCGGACGGAGGGAGTATTTTATTAAGGAAGAAAATCTACACCGGTACCAACCAGAACGTAGGAACGAAACAGAAAACGAAAAAACTGTGTTGGTCATTGCCATCGCTGCAAGTGAATGAATACTAAAATATTCTCCAGCTCAATAGATACACCACCATACATGCATGCAATGCAAGCTACATAGTCATTATCATCTCTGAATTATGTTTAATTCACAAAAAGGATCTATTCACCATTTACTCATTAGAAAGGAGATACAAAACTTATGCGTAAAATATAATATGATGGAAAATTAGATGCCAGCAGTTTCTGTAATATTCAAACTTTGTACATTGCAAATTGTAAAAGAAAAAACTTTAGACAAAACCCTGCACGATTACCGGCTGGATATCATATAGAAATATATTCAGGATTCTAGAGCGGTGATTACTGATAGCACTAATGCTAGTGCAGAGAGAACTCACTTGTTGTGAGAAGAGGAAGAAGCTATGGCCAAAGGTTCATTGACATTTTCGTTGAACATGCTTCTCGAGCAGGTAAACACACACCGACATCTTCCCGTGGCTGGCAACGGCGTGTAGAGCCCTGGAGCCACCGTCCCTAGCTGCCTCCTTGATGCGGCCGTTCCTGCCATCGAGCGCCCTCGCCATGCCTGAAAAAAAATCGCCCAAATCAGAAACAAGGGCAAAAAAACAAACGCCCAAATCAGGATCTGGATGACCTGGACGCAGGGCGTCGTTGGAAGGCGCGGCGGCGAGCTCCATGACACGGCCATGGCGGCACCTGCATAGAGAAATGGCGTGCAGCACATAGGCATCACGTGTGGATACCTGCCTGCGGCGACGAGCTGCTGAGGGAGGGCACGTAGAGGACGCTCGATCAGCCAGCTGAGGAAGAGGCAAACACAATCACACATGTATCGATCGATCCATGAAAAACTTTGCTCGCTGCCTCGCTCGCCTCCTGGACTGCCCAGCCGCGGCGTTGCCCTTTGTATTAGGTGGATGGGGCGCTCGGCTGGGAAAAGGTAGGGAGGGAGGGCAAGGGGTGCGGGGCGGGGGCGGCGGCTGCTGGTGTAGAAGGGGATGAGCGCGGGCTAGCTAGGGATAATGGGAGCCGGGAGGGAGGTCCTGCGTAAGTTTTCACCTTTGGTCTTTTTTGGTTTTCTGTCGATAAAAATCGGCGAGTGGGGTTTTCGTACGAGGGGTGGATTGACGGGGGAGGGAGGAGGCTGACGAAGGAAGGGACAACTTAGGTACTGCTCGATTAGGAGAAGAGATAAGCGCGTCTAGTGCGGGTTTGAAGAAGCTAAGTATGAAAAGGGATCGGTGGGAAAAATAAATAAAAGAGATAGGTGATTTGTTTAGAAGTTGATTCCATATATATGGTATTATTTCTAAATTCTTAGTTATCAAATATTTACATGATTGAATTCAATCGACACCTACCAAAGCAAGCACGAATAAATGAAAAGAGTATCAGACGCGATTCGGTTTTAGTTGCAAAGAAGAAAAAAAAATTAAACTGGGGAGATGGTGGGAGGGGGACGAAAAAAACTAGCAAAAATAAACCGTGAATACTATTCACCAACTCAGACATTAGAAGTAGAGATATATACTTCGGAGAGAGGAGACAACTTTCAGAAATCCCGTCGGAGAGAAGAGAAATATTTTTTTAATGAATCTAATCAAACTAAAATATTAATTTAATCTGAATCGGATGATTTTTGAAGGCTCTATGAATCTATATTTATAGATAAAAAAGAGGCTTAAAGATCAAATGCTAGGTAATATGAAATTAAATATAGACGAAAAGAAAAGAGACAAAGAGGAAAGGTGTGCCATGGGGCTTCCGTCGGGCCGGCCGCGCGTGTACACTGCGGCTCTAGTTTTTTTATTCGGTCAACTGAAAAAGAAAAATGTTTATGGAAAAAAACTGGGGAAAGAATATGGCCGGTTGGGCCTAGCCCAAGTAGGAGAGAAGAAAAATAAAATGGTGGGGCGCCCGATGCCACTATGCTGCGCACATGGGCGACTGTTAGTTCTAAGGGAACGCGCAGTTTTTGTTTTTTAAAGTAAAACAGAAAAAGAAAATTGAATAACGAAAATAAAAATAAAATTGTACATAGGCATATTATATATTAAATTTTCAGAAAAAGATTTCCTAAATGATGAACATATTTTCAGTGGGAAATAAATTTCAAAAAAATTAAATAAAGCGAACAGTGCTACTGCTTCAAATAAAAACCAAATAAAAATGTTTTAAAATACCAAAATAACTTAAAATCTATTTCTCTCCATCTTTCTATTGTAGGGAATCATTTTATCCTATTGACAATATATTTTATTTTTGGAGAAAAATAATTTGAATAAAAACCAAATAACTCCAAATTGAAAGTGGGTTTCAAAATAACTTCAAAGGGACTTTAAATTTGATTTATTTTAAACTTCCAACTCATATTTCATATAATTTGAAGAAGTCATTTTATCTTCTCTCATGAACATCATTGAGTTGCATAAAGTTTCTGAATTTGGAATATTTCCAAATGGAATTCAAACCTTTTCAAAAACCTTTTTTCATTTAATTAAATGGAAGAAGTCATATCATCTTCTCTCTAGGGTTTTGTGATGAAATGAAATTTGAATTGAAGGAGGTCATAAATGCAAGGTGAAAGTTTGGGAAGTCCTTTTATTCCCTCTCATTTAACTTTCAAAGTTTCAAATTTCACTCAATTTCACACAACCAACCACACCACAATCAAACAATCAATCAAAACTATCTATTTAATATAACATTCCAAAATTTAGAAGTTTGGGATGTTACAAACCTACCACCCTTAAAATGAATCTCTCCCTCGAGATTCGAAGAGGCTAGAAAGAAATAGGTTAGGTTCGGGGTCTCCTAAAAAATCCATCGATTGTCATGAAGGTCTGGGGTGCTACCACCCTTAGAAACATGGTTACGGCTCCATCAAAACTCATGTACTCCATCCTTATTGTTGACAGGGTCAGTCTTCTCAGATCTTCAGGATAATTCCTTCTCTGGGCTCTTCCGGTAGTGGCATAACCTTTTTTCTCAATTCTTGTGTCCTTTCATCTTGGTAAGGTTCTTCCGAGACTAGGTCTTCTTAGCTGACAGGTCTGGCGCCAACACTAAACAGCTATCGATATCTCATGGCGTTCATCAATTTATGGTTTCTCCTGCAGGAAAAGGGTCTGGGTTGAACCTCACCGTATGACCTACGGTTGGCAACAGCTGCCTTGTATAAGGGAAAAAATTGTCATACCATTCTAAGGTTCAATCAGGCTTATTATCGCTGTCTCCCTACTATGGGTAAGTCACTCAAATTTACCATCCCATATAGCAGAGGCAAATAATAAGAGTCAATCGGCATGGTGATCAATCCATTCCGCACCCAAATCATTACCTTGTATATGGTTTTAGTGAATCTCGCATTTTAACACTCGGTCATCCTCACAAGCATTGCAGAATTTCTCTTCTCCACGAACTAGGTTCAAATAATCCATTGATTCTGCAAGCCAAACAAACATCTATCGTTTCTTCACACTCTCAGGTTTTGCATTATTCCTATAAGATCGTCTATTGATAAAGTCGTAACTTCTTTCAGGGTTTTTCCTTCAGCAAGAGTGTGCTTGCTTCTTGGCAGGTCCTGGAGCCTGTGGGTTATGGGCTCACCTCATCACATTTATAGCTTTAACTCATCATGGGGTTACAATTGCTCCATATTACCAACATTGTACCTCCTTTATATCCAATAATACTTCATCGCTTCATATTCTTGGGGTATCCCACATATCTAGATAAAACTCGTGCTTATTTTGTCCGAAGTCCACTCCGTGGAATATCATTATCTTTTCCAGGGGTCAAATGTCCTCACAGGGTACTACCACCCTTGAAATGCACAAATTCATCCATAGACCATATTTCTTATATCCTTGAAAATGGTCAAAATCCTTCCTCATAGAATAACAACTCATAAAATTCAACGTATGAAATCATGACACATGAACTTTATCGATTTCATGAACTTATTAAAATCTCTTGCATATCCATTTCATGCCTCAACTCAACCCTCAATAATAAAAAGAAATGTTCCCACTACTACTACTACTTCTTAGCACAAGCCTCCTTCTCTTTGGGACAATCTCTGGCAAAGTGCCCTGCTTTGTTACAACGGAAACATATTACTTCTGATGAGTCTCGAGGTTTCTTTGTGATTACATAGCCTCCTTGGGTCCTTGGCTTCCTTTTTGGGCAACTGCTGAAATAGTGCCCTGAATCTTTGCACCTAAAACATGTTATATGACTCAAGTCCTTCTTTGTATAAATTGGGTTGTTCTTGGAATCCAATTTATTTCTATTCCTGGAATTTTCCGTGCCAATCAGGGCTTCTATTTCCTGTGGGTCATATTCTACTTCCACTGTCGGGAATGCTACTAGATCCTCCTTCGGACAATTCTGGGAGATGTGTCCTTCTTCTCCACATGAATAGCATGACTTGGTGTTGGGTTTAATTGGGTCTTCTTCGGACGTGTCATCCACCTCTTCCTTCATCACAGGTTCTTCTAAAATTTCCATGAGGGCTTCTTTCATTGCTTCTTTCTTCTGTTGGATGGTTCTTTGAACCACGGGGTAAATGCGACACTAAGAAGGGTAGTGGTAGTCCCTTCACACAAGAAACAAGTAATCTGCCTAGTTGGGCATTCTTCAGCTGGGTGACTTGATAACCCACAAGTATAGGGGATCGTAACAGTTTTCGAGGGTAGAGTATTCAACCCAAATTTATTGATTCGACACAGGGGGAGCCAAATAATATTCTCAAGTATTAGCAGCTGAGTTGTCAATGATAGTAGTGGTAATGGTAGCAAAAGTAATATTTTTGGGTTTTATAGTGATTGTAACAGTAGCAACGGAAAAGTAAATAAGCGAAGAACAATATATGAATAGCTCGTAGGCAATGGATCAATGATGGATAATTATGTCAGACGCGATCAATCATGCAACAGTTATAACATAGGGTGACACAGAACTAGCTCCAGTTCATCAATGTAATGTAGGCATGTATTCCAAATATAGTCATACGTGCTTATGGAAAAGAACTTGCATGACATCTTTTGTCCTACCCACCCATGGCAGAGGGGTCCTATTGGAAACTAAATGATATTAATGCCTCCTTTTAATAGAGTACCAGACCAAAGCATTAACACATAGTGAATACATGAACTCCTCAAACTACGACCATCACCGGTAAGTATCCCGATTATTGTCACCTCGGGGTTAAGGGATCATAACACATAATAGGTGACTATAGACTTGCAAGATAGGATCAAGAACTCACATATATTCATGAAAACATAATAGGTTCAGATCTGAAATCATGGCACTCGGGCCCTAGTGACAAGCATTAAGCATAGCAAAGTCATAACAACATCAATCTCAGAACATAGTGGATACTAGGGATCAAACCCTAACAAAACTAACTCGATTAGATGATAAATCTCATCCAACCCATCACCATCCAGCAAGCCTACGATGGAATTACTCACGAACGGCAGTGAGCATGATGAAATTGGTGATGGAGGAAGGTTGATGATGACGATGGCGACGGATTCCCCTCTCCGGAGCCCCGAACGGACTCCCGATCATCCCTCCCAAGAGAGTTTAGGGCTTGGCGGCGGCTCTGTATCGTAAAACGTGATGAACACTTCTCTCTGATTTTTTTCTCCCCGAACACGAATATATGGAGTTGGAGTTGAGGTCGGTGGAGCGTCAGGGGGCCCACGAGGCAGGGGGCACGCCCAGGGGGTAGGGCGCCCCCCACCCTCGTGGACATGGTGTGGGCCCCTGACGTGGATATTTTCGCCAGTATTTTTTATATATTCTGAAAATAATCTCCATTGATTTTCAGGTCATTCCGAGAACTTTTATTTCTGCACAAAAATAATACCATGGCAATTCTGCTAAAAACAGCGTCAGTCCGGGTTAGTTCCATTCAAATCATGCAAGTGAGAGTCCAAAACAAGGGCAAAAGTGTTTGGAACAGTAGATACGACGGAGACGTATCAACTCCCCCAAGCTTAAACATTTGCTTGTCCTCAAGAATTCAGTTGATAAACTGAAAGTGATAAAGAAAACCTTTTACAAACTCTGTTTGCTCTTGTTGTTGTAAATATGTAAAGCCAGCATTCAAGTTTTCAGCAAAGATTATGAACTAAACATATTCACAATAACATTTAGGTCTCATGTTTACTCATATCAATGGCATAATCAACTAGCGAGCAATAATAATAAATCTTGGATGACAACACTTTCTCAAAACAATCATAATATGATATAACAAGATGGTATCTCGCTAGCCCTTTCTGAGACCGCAAAACATAAATGCAGAGCACCTTTAAAGATCAAGGACTAACTAGACATTGTAATTCATGGTAAAAGAGATCCAATCATACTCAATATAAAATTAATAGTAATGCATGCAAATGACAGCGGTGCTCTCCAACTGGTGCTTTTTAATAAGAGGATGATGATTCAACATAAAAGTAAATAGATAGGCCCTTCGCAGAGTGAAGCAGGGATTTTTAGAGGTGCCAGAGCTCGGTTTTGAAATAGAGATGAATAATATTTCGAGCGATATACTTTCATTGTCAACATAACAACCGAGAGATCTCGATATCTTCCATGCTACACACATTATAGGCGGTTCCCAAGCAGAATGGTAAAGTTTATACTCCCACACCACCAACAAGCATCAATCCATGGCTTGTCCGAAACAACGGGTGCCTCCAACTAACAACAGTCCTGGGGGATTTTTGTTTGCAATTATTTTGATTTGACTTGAGCATCGGACTGGGCCTCCCGGTGACCAGCCATTTTCTCGTGAGTGAGGAGCGGAGTCCACTCCTCTTGAGAATAACCCGCCTAGCATGGAAGATACAGACAATCCTAGTTGATACATGAGCTATTCGAGCATACAAAACAGAATGTTTATTTGAAGGTTTAGAGTTTGGCACATACGAATTTACTTGGAACGGCAGGTAGATACCATATATAGGAAGGTATGGTGGACTCATATGGAATAACTTTGGGGTTTATGGAATTGGATGCACAATCAATATTCCCACTTAGTACAAGTGAAGGCTAGAAAGAGACTGGGAAGCGACCAGCTAGAGAGCGACAACAGTCATGAACATGCATTAAAATTAATCAACACTGAATGCAACCATGAGTAGGATATAATTCACCATGAACATAAATATCGTAGAGGCTATTTTGATTTTGTTTAAACTACATGCGTGAACATGTGCCAAGTCAAGCCACTCGAATCATTCAAAGGAGGATACCACCCCATCATACCACATCACAGCCATTTTAATAGCATGTTGGCACGCAAGGTAAACCATTATAAACTCCTAGCTAATTAAGCATGGCATAAGCAACTATAATCTCTAATTGTCATTGCAAACATGTTTTATTCATAATAGGCTGAATCAGGAATGATGAACTAATCATATTTACAAAAACAAGAGAGGTCGAGTTCATACCAGCTTTTCTCATCTCAATCAGTTCATCATAATCGTCATTATTGCCTTTCACTTGCACGACCGAATAGTGTGGATAATAATAATAGTGCACGTGCATTGGAGTAAGCTGGAATCTGCAAGCATTTAATTCAAGAGAGAAGACAAGGTAATATGGGCTCTTTGTTAGATTAACAATAATGCATATGAGAGCCACTCAACATTTTCATTATGGTCTTCTCCTCTCGACCCCCAAAGAAAAGAAATAAAATAATACTATTTACACGGGAAAGCTCCCAACAAGCAAAAGATATATGGGAAATCTTTTTGGGTTTTTCTTTTTAATTACTACTACTACAGGCATGAAAAGTAAACTAGCTAAAAGCTACAACTATTTTTTTTGGTTTTTCTTAAGGTTTTTCAAACACACAAGAAGAAAGCTTAAAAACAAAATAAACTAGCATGGATGATACAAGAAAAAAGTATGAGCACCGACAACTGGCATGAGTGTGTGAACATGAATGTAATGTCGGTGAGAGATAAGTACTCCCCCAAGCTTAGGCTTTTGGCCTAAGTTGGTATATGCGCAAGGATCAAAGCTGCTCTCTCCGGTGTACTGAGGAGGATCCTTAGGATCCCACTGGTTGGCGATCTCCTCCGGATTCCACTGATAAACAGACTGACGGTGAGGATCAGATGGTGGCTCCGGCTCTGCAGCTGACATCTGGCTCTGGTAGGCATGAATGGCCTCCGGCAGAACAAGGTACATGCCTGAAAATATGTTGAACAAAGAGGGCGCAGGCAAGGTAATAAACTCACAATATTTTTTGTTAAATATTAATTTATATTTGAGTGTCTTATTCTTATCCTTAACAATAAACTCATGTGCTACCATACTCTTCTAACCTAGAACAATAGGAGGCAACAACTTTTCTTCTTTCTCATAATGCCTGATAGGTATGTTAAAGTGTGCAGCAAGGCGCGAGGCAAAGATGCCTCCGAGGACGAGGCCCTTAGTACGGTTTAGATTTAACCGTTTAACAACAATAGCGCCTAAACTGAAAGTAGTACCATGAAACAAGGCATGGCGCAAAATAACAATATCAGGAGCACTAAGATTTCCACAGTTCCCGCGACCAATTAAGTATCTACTAGCAAATATTGCGAACTAACGTAGAACAGGAAAATGTATGCTAGTGATTCTTGCATCGGAAACTTCCCTCTTCCCCCTACAGCAATCATATCAATAAATCCCTCCACATCATTACGATGTGGTTCCTCTATGCTGCCCTCAAAGGGTATCAAACAGGCCCGACAAAAATCATAAAGTGACATCTCCTTATGCTCATCATATAAATAAAATTCCACCGAAGGTGGTGATCTCCTAGCATGGAAATGAAAATTTTGCACAAAGATATTGGTGAGTAAGAGATACTGTTCACGCTGATCGTGGAGGAAGGCGGTGAGGCCTGCATTCTCAACCAATTGATAAAAATCTTCATAAATCCCGACCTCTTTCAAGAACTCATCACAAGGCCATTCACATGGAAGAACCTCCACGGTACGAGGGAGATTATACTTGGGCTTCTTGTTCTCTTCACTTTGCTTATCCTTCGAGCTTCGACTCTATGAGCCCCTCAAAAATATCTTCATCTTTTTCTGAAAATTTCTGAAATGTTTAGTAACTTTTAAAATAAAAGTGAACCAAACTCAACAAGATTGATAGCAACTACTCGTACAAGTGCCTAGAGGCTATATTATGCATTAAAACTACTTTTGACCACATAAATTTGACATGCAAGCTCAAGAACAGGGTCACCTAAGCAGCAAAAAATTGCAATGAATAAAGCACTAGAACAAAAACTAATTGGACCATTGGAGGAGTCACATACCGAAGAACAATCCCCCAAAGCAGTTTTGTGAGAGGAGCTTTGAGCAAGGAGATCGAAAATGGCAGCAAGATGAGCTAGAACTCGGGTTTGAGCTGGCTAGTGATTTTTTATGGAGAAAGACAAAGTGTGTGGGTGAAAGGATAAGTGGAGGGGACCCACGTGGGTTCCACGAGGCAGGGGACGCCCAGGGGGGTGGGCGCGCCCTCCACCCTCGTGGGCACGTGACTCCTCCCCCTGCTGTGTTCTCACTGTTGGGGAACGTAGCAGAAATTCAAAATTTTCCTACGTGTCACCAAGATCTATCTATGGAGAGACCAGCAACGAGGGGAAGGAGAGTGCATCTACATACCCTTGTAGATCGCTAAGCGGAAGCGTTCAAAAGAACGGGGTTGAAGGAGTCATACTTGTCGTGATCCAAATCACCGGAGATCCTAGTGCCGAACGGACGGCACCTCCGCGTTCAACACACGTACAGCCCGGTGACGTCTCCCATGCCTTGATCCAGCAAGGAGAGAAGGAGAGGTTGAGGAAGACTCCATCCAGCAGCAGCACAACAGCGTGGTGGTGGTGGTGGAGGAGCATGGTGATCCAGTAGGGCTTCGCCAAGCACCGCGAGATATGAGGAGAAAGAGAGGTAGGGCTGCGCCAACAAGAGAAGAAACTTCGTCTATGGGCTGCTCCTTTGCCTCCACTATATATATAGGGGGAGAGGGGGGGGCTGCGCCCCCACCTAGGGTTCCACCCTAGGGGAGGTGGCCAGCCCAGATCCCATCTGGTGGGGCGGCCAAGGGGAGGGGGAGAGGGAGGCGCACCAGGCATGGGCCCTAAGGCCCATCTGCCCTTAGGGTTTGCCCTCCTCCTCCCCTTAGGCGCCTTGGGCCCTTGTGGGGGGCGCACCAGCCCACCTGGGGCTGGTCCCCTCCCACACTTGGCCCATGCAGCCCTCCGGGGCCGGTGGCCCCACTTGGTGGACCCCCGGGACCCTCCTGGTGGTCCCGGAATGTTACCGATAAAACCCGAAACTTTTTCGGTGACCAAAACAGGACTTCCCATATATAAATCTTTACCTCCAGACCATTCCGGAACTCCTCGTGATGTCCGGGATCTCATCTGGGACTCCGAACAACATTCGGTAACCACGTATATCTATTCCCTATAACCCTAGCATCATCGAACCTTAAGTGTGTAGACCCTACGGGTTCGGGAACCATGCAGACATGACCGAGATAACTCTCTGGTCAATAACCAACAGCGGGATCTGGATACCCATGTTGGCTCCCACATGTTGCACGATGATCTCATCGGATGAACCACGATGTCAAGGACTTAATCAATCCCGTATACAATTCCCTTTATCTAGCGGTACGATACTTGCCCGAGATTCGATCGTCGGTATCCCGATACCTTGTTCAATCTCGTTACCGGCAAGTCTCTTTACTCGTTCCGTAACACATCATCCCGTGATCAACTCCTTGATCACATTGTGCACATTATGATGATGTCCTACCAAGTGGGCCCAGAGATACCTCTCCGTTTACACGGAGTGACAAATCCCAGTCTCGATTCATGCCAACCCAACAGACACTTTCGGAGATACCTGTAGTGTACCTTTATAGCCACCCAGTTACGTTGTGACGTTTGGCACACCCAAAGCACTCCTACGGTATCCGGGAGTTGCACAATCTCATGGTCTAAGGAAATGATACTTGACATTAGAAAAGCTTTAGCATACGAACTACATGATCTTGTGCTAGGCTTAGGATTGGGTCTTGTCCATCACATCATTCTCCTAATGATGTGATCCCGTTATCAACGACATCCAATGTCCATGGTCAGGAAACCGTAACCATCTATTGATCAACGAGCTAGTCAACTAGAGTCTTACTAGGGACATGGTGTTGTCTATGTATCCACACATGTATCTGAGTTTCCTATCAATACAATTCTAGCATGGATAAAATAAACGATTATCATGAACAAGGAAATATAATAATAACTAATTTATTATTGCCTCTAGGGCATATTTCCAACAGTCTCCCACTTGCACTAGAGTCAATAATCCAGTTCACATCGCTATGTGATTAACACTCAAGGTCACATCCCCATGTGACTAACACCCAAAGAGTTCTGGGTTTGATCATGTTATGCTTGTGAGAGAGGTTTCAGTCAACGGGTCTGCAACATTCAGATCCGTATGTACTTCACAAATTTCTATGTCATCTTGTGGATGCAACTACTATGCTACATTTGGAGCCATTTCAAATAACTGTTCTACTTGGAGCTATTCTAAATTGTTGCTCCATTATACGTATCCGGTATCTCTAGTCAGAGCTATCCGGATAGGTGTTAAGCTTGCATCTACGTAACTCTTTACGTCGAACTCTTTATCACCTCCATAACCGAGAAACATATCCTTATTCCTCTAAGGATAATTTAGACCGCTATCTGGTGATCTACTCCTAGATTACCTTTGTACCCTCTTGCCAGATATGTGGCAAGGCACACATCAGGTGCGGTACTCAGCATGGCACACCGTATAGAGCCTATGACAAAATCATAAGGGACGACCTTCGTCCTTCCTCTTTCTTCTGCCGTGGTCGAGCTTTAAGTCTTAACTTCATACCTTACAACTCAGGCAAGAACTCCTTCTTTGACTGATCCATCTTGAACACCTTCAAGATCATGTCAAGGTATGTGCTCATTTGAAAGTACCATTAAGAGTTTTGATCTATCCTCATAGATCTTGATGCTCAATGTTCAAGTAGCTTAATCCAGGTTTTCCATTGAAAAACACTTTTCAAAAAACTCTGCATGCTTTCCAAAAATTCTACGTCATTTCTGATCAACAATATGTCAACAACATATATTCATCAGAAATTCTATAGTGCTCCCACTCACTTCTTTGGAAATACAAGTTTCTCATAAACTTTGCATACACCCAAAATCTTTGATCATCTCATTAAAGCATACATTCCAACTCCGAGATGCTTACTCCAGTCCTTAGAAGGATTGCTGGAGCTTTGCATACTTGTTAGCATCTTTCAGGATTGACAAAACCTTCTATTGTATCACATACAACTTTTCTTACGAAAACTTGGTAAGAAAACTTGTTTTGACATCCATCTGTAAGATTTCATAATCGAAAAATACAGCTAATGCTAACATGATTCCGACGGACTTAAGCATCGCTACGGGTGAGAAATTCTCATCGTAGTCAACTCCTTGAACTTGTCGGAAAAAACATCTTAACGACAAGTCGAGCTTTCTTAACGGTGATACTTACCATCATTGTCCGTCTTCCTTTTAAAATCCGTATGTACCTAACAGCCTTACGACCATCAAGTAGTTCTTCCAAAGTCTACACTTTGTTTTCATATATGGATCCTCTCTCGGATTATATGGCCTCGAGCCATTTTGGAATCCAGGCCCACCATCGTTTCTCCATAGCTCGTAGGTTCATTGTTGTCTAGCAACATGACTTCCAAGACAGGATTATATACCACTCTGAAGTAGTACGCATCCTTGTCATCCCACAAGGTTTGGTAGTGACTTGATCTGAAGTTTCATGATCACTATCATAAGCTTCTACTTCAATTGGTGTAGGTGCCACAGGAACAACTCCCTGTGCCCTGCCACACACTAGTTGAAGAGACGGTTCAATAACCTCATCAAGTCTCCACCATCCTCCCACTCAATTCTTTTGAGAGAAACTTTTCCTCGAGAAAGGACCTGATTCTAGAAACAATCCCTTATTGCTTTCAGATCTGAGACAGGAGGTATACCCAACTGTTTTGGGTGTCCTATGAAGATGCATTTATCCGCTTTGGGTTCGAGCTTATCAGCCTGAAACTTTTTCACATAAGCGTTGCAGCCCCAAACTTTTAAGAAATGACAACTTAGGTTTCTCTAAACCATAGTTCATACGGTGTCATCTCATCAGAATTATGTGGTGCCCTATTTAAAGTGAATGTGGTTGTCTCTAATGCCTAACCCATAAACTATCGTGGTAATTTGATAAGAGACATCATGGTATGCATCATATCCAATAGGGTGCAGTTATGATGTTCGGACACACCATCACACTACGGTGTTCCAGGCTGTATTAGTTGTGAAACAATTTCCACAATGTCTTCATTCTGTGCCAAACTCGTAATTCAGATATTCATCTCTATGATCATATCATAGATATTTTATCCTCTTGTGACGACGATCTCTCACCTTCACCCTGAAATTACTTGAACCTTTCAATAATTCAGACTCGTGATTCATCAAGTAAATATACTCAACATCTACTCAAATCATCTGTGAAGTAAGAACATAACGATATCCACTACACGCCTCAGCACTCACTGGACTGCACACATCAAAATGTATTACTTCCAACAAGTTGCTTTCTAGTTCCATTTTACTGAAAATGAGGCTTTCAGTCATCTTGCCCATGTGGTATGATTTGCATGTCTCAAGTGATTCAAAATCAAGTGAGTCCAAACGGTCCATTTGCATGGAGTTTCTTCATGCATATACACCAATAGACATGGTTCACATGTCTCAAACTTTTCAAAAACGAGTGAGCCCAAAGATCCATCAACATGGAGCTTCTTCATGTGTTTTATACTGATATGACTCAAATTGCAGTGCCAATGTTTTGGTACTATCATTACTATCTTATACCTTTGGCATGAAAATGTGTATCACTACGATCGAGATTCAATAAACCATTCATTTTAGGTGCAAGACCATTGAAGGTATTATTCAAATAAACAGAGTAACCATTATTCTCCTTAAATGAATAACCATATTGCGATAGACATAATCCAATCACGTCTATGCTCAATGCAAACACCAATCTCGATGGTAGAGGGAGCATGCGATGCTTGATCACATCAAGCTTGGGAAAAACTTCCAACACATATCGCCAGCTCACCTTTAGCTAGTCTCCGTTTACTCCGCAGCCTTTTATTTCGAGTTTACTAACACTTAGCAACCGAACCGGTATCTAATACCATGGTGCTACTAGGAGTACTAGTAAAGTACACATTAACACAATGTATATCCAATATACTTCTATCGACCTTGCCAGCCTTCTCATCTACCAAGTATCTAGGGTAATTCTGCTCCAGTGGCTGTTCCCCTTATTACAGAAGCACTTAGTCTCGGGTTTGGGTTCAACCTTGGGTTTCTTCACTAGAGCAGCAGCTGATTTGCCGTTTCATGAAGTATCCCTTCTTGCCCTTGCCCTTCTTGAAACTAGTGGTTTCACCAACCATCAACAATTGATGCTCCTTCTTGATTTCTACTTTTGTGGTGTCAAACATCGCGAATATCTCAAGGATCATCATATATGTCCCTGATATATTATAGTTCATCACGAAGCTCTAGCAGCTTGGTGGTAATGACTTCGGAGAAACATCACTATCTCATCTGGAAGATCAACTCCCACTTGATTCAAATGATTGTTGTACTCAGACAATCTGAGCACAAGCTCAACAATTGAGCTTTTCTCCCTTAGTTTGCAGGCTAAGAAAAATCGTCGGAGGTCTTATACCTCTTGACGTGGGCACGAGCCTGAAATCCCAATTTCAGCCCTCGAAACATCTCATATGTTTCGCGACGTTCTAAAACGTCTTCGGTGCCTCAACTCTAAACCGTTTAACTGAACTATCACGTAGTTATCAAAATGTGTATGTCAGATGTTCGCAACATCCACAGACGACGTCCGAGGTTCAGCACACTGAGCGGTGCATTAAGGACATAAGCCTTCTACTGTCTGCATAATTGCTACTATCAACTTTCAACTAATTTTTCTCTAGGAACATATCTAAACAGTAGAACTAAAGCGCGAGCTATGACATAATTTGCAAAATCCTTTTGACTATGTTCAGGATAAACAAGTTCATCTTATGAACTCCCACTCAGATAGACATCCCTCTAGTCATCTAAGTGATTACATGATCCGAGTCAACTAAGCCGTGTCCGATCATCACGTGAGACGGACTAGTCATCATCGGTGAACATCTTCATGTTGATCGTATCTACCATACGACTCATGCTCGACCTTTCGGTCTCTTGTGTTCCGAGGCCATGTCTGTACATGCTAGGCTCGTCAAGTTAACCTAAGTGTTTCGTATGTGTTTCGAGGCCATGTCTGTACATGCTAGGCTCGTCAACACCCGTTGTATTCGAACGTAAGAATCTATCACACCCGATCATCACGTGGTGCTTCTAAACGACGAACTTTCGCAACGGTGCATAGTTAGGGAGAACACTTCTCTTGAAATTTTAGTGAGGGATCATCTTATTTAAGCTACCATCGTTCTAAGCAAATAAGATGTATAAACATGATAAACATCACATGCAATCAAATAGTGACATGATATGGCCAATATCATATTGCTCCTTTTGATCTCCATCCTCGGGGCTCCATGATCATCATCGTCATCGGCATGACACCATGATCTCCATCATTGTGTCTCCATGAAGTTGTCTTGCCAACTTATTACTTCTACTACTATGGCTACTGGTTAGCAATAAAGTAAAGTAATTACATGGCGTTGTTCAATGACACGCAGGTCATACAATAAATAAAGACAACTCCTATGGCTCCTGCCGGTTGTCATACTCATCGACATGCAAGTCGTGATTCCTATTACAAGAACATGATCAATATCATACATCACATATCATTCGTCACATTTTTCTTGGCCATATCACATCACATAGCATACCCTGCAAAAACAAGTTAGACGTCCTCTAATTGTTGTTTGCATGTTTTACGTGGCTGCTATGGGTTTCTAGCAAGAACGTTTCTTACCTACGCAAAAACCACACCGTGATATGCCAATTGCTATTTACCCTTCATAAGGACCCTTTTCATCGAATCCGATCCGACTAAAGTGGGAGAGACAGACACCCGCTAGCCACCTTATGCAACTAGTGCATGTCAGTCGGTGGAACCAGTCTCACGTAAGAGTATGTGTAAGGTCGGTCCGGGCCGATTCATCCCACAATGCCGCCGAATCAAGATTGGACTAGTAACGGTAAGCATATTGAACAAAATCAACGCCCACAACTACTTTGTGTTCTACTCGTGCATAGAAACTACGCATAGACCTAGCTCATGATGCCACTGTTGGGGAACGTAGCAGAAATTCAAAATTTTCCTACGTGTCACCAAGATCTATCTGTGGAGAGACCAGCAACGAGGGGAAGGAGAGTGCATCTACATACCCTTGTAGATCGCTAAGCGGAAGCGTTCAAAAGAACGGGGTTGAAGGAGTCATACTTGTCGTGATCCAAATCACCGGAGATCCTAGTGCCGAACGGACGGCACCTCCGCGTTCAACACACGTACAGCCCGGTGACGTCTCCCATGCCTTGATCCAGCAAGGAGAGAAGGAGAGGTTGAGGAAGACTCCATCCAGCAGCAGCACAATAGCGTGGTGGTGGTGGAGGAGCATGGTGATCCAGTAGGGCTTCGCCAAGCACCGCGAGATATGAGGAGAAAGAGAGGTAGGGCTGCGCCAACAAGAGAAGAAACTTCGTCTATGGGCTGCTCCTTTGCCTCCACTATATATATAGGGGGAGAGGGGGGGGGGGCTGCGCCCCCACCTAGGGTTCCACCCTAGGGGAGGTGGCCAGCCCAGATCCCATCTGGTGGGGCGGCCAAGGGGAGGGGGAGAGGGAGGCGCACCAGGCATGGGCCCTAAGGCCCATCTGCCCTTAGGGTTTGCCCTCCTCCTCCCCTTAGGCGCCTTGGGCCCTTGTGGGGGCGCACCAGCCCACCTGGGGCTGGTCCCCTCCCACACTTGGCCCATGCAGCCCTCCGGGGCCGGTGGCCCCACTTGGTGGACCCCCGGGACCCTCCTGGTGGTCCCGGTATGTTACCGATAAAACCCGAAACTTTTTCGGTGACCAAAACAGGACTTCCCATATATAAATCTTTACCTCCAGACCATTCCGGAACTCCTCGTGATGTCCGGGATCTCATCTGGGACTCCGAACAACATTCGGTAACCACGTATATCTATTCCCTATAACCCTAGCGTCATCGAACCTTAAGTGTGTAGACCCTACGGGTTCGGGAACCATGCAGACATGACCGAGATAACTCTCTGGTCAATAACCAACAGCGGGATCTGGATACCCATGTTGGCTCCCACATGTTCCACGATGATCTCATCGGATGAACCACGATGTCAAGGACTTAATCAATCCCATATACAATTCCCTTTATCTAGTGGTACGATACTTGCCCGAGATTCGATCGTCGGTATCCCGATACCTTGTTCAATCTCGTTACCGGCAAGTCTCTTTACTCGTTCCGTAACACATCATCCCGTGATCAACTCCTTGATCACATTGTGCACATTATGATGATGTCCTACCAAGTGGGCCCAGAGATACCTCTCCGTTTACACGGAGTGACAAATCCCACTCTCGATTCATGCCAACCCAACAGACACTTTCGGAGATACCTGTAGTGTACCTTTATAGCCACCCAGTTACATTGTGACGTTTGGCACACCCAAAGCACTCCTACGGTATCCGGGAGTTGCACAATCTCATGGTCTAAGGAAATGATACTTGACATTAGAAAAGCTTTAGCATACGAACTACATGATCTTGTGCTAGGCTTAGGATTGGGTCTTGTCCATCACATCATTCTCCTAATGATGTGATCCCGTTATCAATGACATCCAATGTCCATGGTCAGGAAACCGTAACCATCTATTGATCAACGAGCTAGTCAACTAGAGGCTTACTAGGGACATGGTGTTGTCTATGTATCCACACATGTATCTGAGTTTCCTATCAATACAATTCTAGCATGGATAATAAACGATTATCATGAACAAGGAAATATAATAATAACTAATTTATTATTGCCTCTAGGGCATATTTCCAACACTCAGTTCCTAAAATCCTCAAATATTATGGCAAAAATCATATTTCATTTTCGGGGCATTTAGAGAACTTTTATTTTCGGGGTATTTTTTTATTGCATGGATAATTCAGAAAACAGACAGAAAATACTATTTTTGCTTTATTTAATACAAATAACATAAAGTAAAAAGAGGGTACAGAGGGTTGTGCTTTCTAACTTCATCCATCTCATGCTCATCAAAAGGAATCCACTAACAAGGTTGATCAGGTCTTGTTAACAAACTCATTTCGAATAACATGAAACCGGAGAAATTTTGAATAACACTAGGTTACCTCAACGGGGATATGCACATCCCCAACAATAAGAATATCATATTTCTTCTTGACAGTAGGAAGAGGAAATTCAAAACCTCCAATAGTAATTGTTGAAATTTTTCCAATAGAATTGATGTTGTTTCCTCGTAAAGTGTACTATATGCTCATTACCATTAACATGAAAAGTGACATTGCCTTTGTTGCAGTCAATAACAGCCCCTGCAGTATTCAAAAAAGGTCTTCCAAGAATAATGGACATACTATCATCTTCGGGAATATCAAGAATAACAAAGTCCATTAAAATAGTAACGTTTGCAACCACAACAGGCACATCCTCACAAATACCGACAGGTATAGCAGTTGATTTATCATCCAGTTGCAAAGATATTTCAGTGGGTGTTAACTTATTCAAATCAAGTCTACGATATAAAGAGAGAGGCATAACATTAACACCGGCTCCAAGATCACATAAAGCAGTTTTAACATAGTTCCTTTTAATGGAGCATGGTATAGTTGGTACTCCAGGATCTCCAAGTTTCTTGGGTATTCCACCCTTAAAAGTGTAATTAGCAAGCATGGTGGAAATTTCAGCTTCCGGTATCTTTCTTTTATTAGTAACAATATCCTTCATGTATTAGCATAAGGGTTCATTTTGAGCATATCAGTCAAACGCATGCGCAAAAAGATAGGTCTAATCATTTCAGCAAAGCGCTCAAAATCCTCATCATCCTTTTTCTTGGATGGTTTAGGAGGAAAGGGCATGGGTTTCTGAACCCATGGTTCCCTTTCTTTACCGTGCTTCCTAGCAACAAAGTCTCTCTTATCATAACGTTGATTCTTTGATTGTGGGTTATCAAGATCAGTAGCAGGTTCA
The DNA here is from genome assembly GCF_018294505.1 of Triticum aestivum. Lineage (NCBI taxonomy): Eukaryota > Viridiplantae > Streptophyta > Magnoliopsida > Poales > Poaceae > Triticum > Triticum aestivum. The sequence goes on along the minus strand of NC_057803.1, from coordinate 519,264,547 downwards.
ATCTATACATCATTATCATTGCTAGGTTGAGCATCAACATGAACATCATCATTAACATTATCACTAGGTTCATGTTCATTACCAGATTGTGTTTCAGCATCAGAAATAGAAATATCATTGGGATTCTCAGATGTGTTAACAACAGGTTCACTAGAAGCATGCAAAGTCCTATCATTTTTCTTTTTCTTCCTTTTAGAAGGACTAGGTGCATCAATATTAGTTCTCTGAGAATCTTGCTCAATTCTCTTAGGGTGGCCCTCATGATACCAAGGTTCCTGAGTCATTTTATCCCCTCTAGTCATAACTCTAACAGCGTTATCATTTTTCTTATTATTTAATTCATTGAGCAACTCATTTTGAGCCTTAAGTACTTGTTCTGGTTGAGTGGTAACCATAGAAGCATGTTTACTAATAAGTTTAAGTTCACCTTTAACTCTAGACATATAAGCACTCAAGAGTTCAAGCATATCAGCATTGTGTTTCAATTGTCTACCAACATAAGCATTGAAGTTTTCTTGTTTAACCATAAAGTCATCAAACCCATCCAAGCATTGGCTAGCAAACTTAGTAAATGAAATTTCACATTTATCAAATCTATAGAGAGAATTTACCTTTACTACATGTGTCGGGTTATTAAGACCATGTATTTCTTCAATAGGTGGTAAATTCTTAACATCTTCAGCTTTAATACCTTTTCTTTCATAGATTTCTTTGCCTCTTGCATATCTTCAGGACTGAGAAATAGAATACCCCTTTTCTTCGGAGTTGGCTTAGGAGTTGGTTCAGGAAGTGTCCAATTATTTTCATTTGTCAACATATTATTCAATAGCAATTCAGCTTGGTCAACAGTTCTTTCCCTGAAAACACAACCATCACAACTATCCAGGTAGTCTCTGGAAGCATCAGTTAGTCCATTATAAAAGATATCAAGTATTTCATTTTTCTTGAGAGGATGATCAGGCAAAGCATTAAGTAATTGGAGAAGCCTCCCCTAAGCTTGTGGGAGACTCTCTTCTTCAATTTGCACACAATTATATATTTCCCTTAAGGCGGCTTGTTTCTTATGAGCGGGGAAATATTTAGCAGAGAAGTAATAAATCATATCCTGGGGACTACGCACACAACCAGGATCAAGAGAATTAAACCATGTTTTAGCATGCTACCTCTTGAGCAATGTGTTGGATTTCCCCGAAGAGGAAGGGATGATGCAACAAAGTAGCGTAAGTATTTCCCTCAGTTTTTGAGAACCAAGGTATCAATCCAGTAGGAGGCTATGCTCGAGTCCCTCGTACCTACACAAAAACAATGGCTCAACACAACCAACGCGCTTAGGGGTTGTCAATCCCTTCATGGTCACTTACGAAAGTGAGATCTGGTAGAGATGATAAATAATATTTTTGGTATTTTTGGTATAGAGATGCAAAGTTAATAAAGTAAAAGCAAAGCAATAATAAAGTGATGGAGATTGATATGATGAAAAAGAGACCCGGGGGCCATAGGTTTCACTAGTGGCTTCTCTCAAGAGCATAAGTATTCTATGGTGGGTGAACAAATTACTATTGAGCAATTGACATAATTGAGCATAGTTACGAGAATATCTAGGTATGATCATGTATATAGGCATCACGTCCGAGACAAGTAGACCGAAATGATTCTGCATCTACTACTATTACTCCACTCATCGACCGCTATCCAGCATGCATCTAGAGTATTAAGTTAAAAACAGAGTAACGCCTTAAGCTAGATGACATGATGTAGAGGGATAGTTTCATGCAATATGATTAAAAACCCCATCTTGTTATGCTCGAAGGCAACAATACAATACGTGTCTTGCTGCCCCTTCTGTCACTGGGAAAGTACACCGCAAGATTGAACCCAAAGCTAAGCACTTCTCCCATGGCAAGAACAACCAATCTAGTAGGCCAAACCAAACTGATAATTCGAAGAGACTTGCAAAGATAACCAATCATACATAAAAGAATTCAGAGAAGATTCAAATATTATTCATAGATAGACTGGATCATAAACCCACAATTCATCGGTCTCAACAAACACACCACAAAAAGAAGATTACATCGAATAGATCTCCACGAGAGAGGGGGAGAACATTGTATTGAGATCCAAAAAGAGAGAAGAAGCCATCTAGCTACTAGCTATGGACCCATAGGTCTGAAGTAAACTACTCACACTTCATCGGAGGGGCTTGGATGATGATGTAGAAGCCCTCCGTGATCGATGCCCCCTCCGGCGGAGCTCCGGAACAGGCCCCAAGATGGGATCTCGTGGATACAGAAAGTTGCGGTGGTGGAATTAGGTTTTTGGCTCCGTCCCCGGTCGTTTGGGGGTACGTGGATATATATAGGAGGAAGAAGTACGTCGGTGGAGCTTCGAGGGGCCCACGAGGCAGGGGGCGCGCCCTAGGGGGGCGCCCCCTACCCTCATGACCACCTCGTGGCTTTCTTGACGAAGGGTCCAAGTCTCCTGGATCTTATCTGATGAGAAAATCATGTTTCCGAAGGTTTCATTCCGTTTGGACTCCGTTTGATATTCCTTTTCTTCGAAACCCTAAAACAGGCAAAAAAACAGCAATTCTGGGCTGGGCCTCCGGTTAATAGGTTAGTCCCAAAAATAATATAAAAGTGGAAAATAAATCCCAATAATGTCTAAAACAGTAGATAATATAGCATGGAGCAATCAAAAATTATAGATACGTTGGAGACGTATCAAGCATCCCCAAGCTTAATTCCTGCTCGTCCTCGAGTAGGTAAATGATAAAAACAGAATTTTTGATGCGGAGTGCTACTTGGCATAATTTTAATGTAATTCTTCTTAATTGTGGTATGAATATTCAGATTCGAAAGATTCAAGACAAAAGTTCATATTGACATAAAAATGATAATACTTCAAGCATACTAACTAAGCAATTATGTCTTCTCAAAATAACATGGCCAAAGAAAGTTCACCCCTACAAAATCATATAGTTTAGTCATGTTTCATTTTTGTCACACAAGAATGCTATCATCATGCACAACCCCGATGACAAGCCAAGCAATTGTTTCATACTTTAGTAATCTCAAACCTATAAACTTTCACGCAATATATGAGCGCGAGCCATGGACATAGCACTATGGGTGGAATAGAATATAATGGAGGGGGGTTATGTGGAGAAGACAAAAAAGGAGAAAGTCTCACATCAACGAGGCTAATCAATGGGATATGGAGATGCCCACCGATTGATGTTAATGCGAGGAGTAGGGATTGCCATGCAACGGATGCACTAGAGCTATAAATGTATGAAAGCTCAACAAAATAAACTAGTGGGTGTGCATCCAACTTGCTTGCTCACGAAGACCTAGGGCACTTGAGGAGGCCCATTGTTGGAATATACAAGCCAAGTTCTATAATGAAATATTCCCACTAGTATATGAAAGTGATAACATGAGAGACTCTCTACTATGAAGATCATGGTGCTATTTTGAAGCACAAGTGTGGTAAAAGGATAGTAACATTGTCCCTTCTCTCTTTTTCTCTCATTTTTTTGGGCCTTTCCTTTTTTATGGCCTTTCTCTTTTTTTGGGTCTTCTCTTTTTTATGGCCTTTCTCTTTTTTTATTCCTCACTTGGGACAATGTTCTAATAATGATGATCATCACACTTCTATTTATTTACAACTCAATGATTAGAACTCGATACTAGAACAAAGATGACTCTATATGAATGCATCCGGCGGTGTACCAGGATATGCAATGAACCAAGAGTGACATGTATGAAAGAATTATGAACGGTGGATTTGCCACAAATACTATGTCAACTACATGATCATGCTAAGCAATATGGCAATGATGAATGTGTCATGATGAACGGAATGATGGAAAGTTGCATGGCAATATATCTCGAAATGGCTATGGAAATGCCATAATAGGTAGGTATGGCGGCTGTTTTGAGGAAGATATAAGGAGGTTTATGTGTGAAAGAGCATATCATATCACGGGGTTTGGATGCACCAGCGAAGTTTGCGCCAACTCTCAATGTGAGAAAAGGGCAATGCACGATACCGAAGAGGCTAGCAAGGATGGAAGGGTGAGAGTGCGTATAATCCATGGACTCAACATTAGTCATAAAGAACTCACATACTTATTGCAAAAATCTACAAGTCATCAAAAACCTCGGCACTACGCGCATGCTCCTAGGGGGATAGATTGGTAGGAAAAGACCATCGCTCGTCCCCGACCGCCACTCATAAGGAAGACAATCAAATAACACCTCATGTTTCAGATTTGTTGCATAACGTTTACCATACGTGCATGCTATGGGACTTGCAAACCTCAACACAAGTATTTCTCAATTTCACAACTACTCAACTAGCATGACTTTGATATTATTACCTCCATATCTCAAAACAATCATCAAGCATCAAACTTTTGTTAGTATTCAACACACTCATAAGAAAGTTTTATTATTAATCTTGCATACCAAGCATATTAGGATTTTATGCAAATTACCATGCTATTATGACTCTCTAAGTGAAGCATGAGAGATCAATAGTTTCTATAAAACAAATCCACCACCGTGCTCTAAAAGATATAAGTGAAGCACTAGAGCAAAACTATAAAGCTCAAAAGATATAAGTGAAGCACATAGAGTATTCTATCAAATTCCACATCATGTATGGCTCTCTCAAAAGGTCTGTACAGCAAGGATGATTGTGGTATACTAACAAGCAAAGACTCAAATCATAAAAGACGCTCCAAGCAAAACACATATCATGTGGTGAATAAAAATATAGCTCCAAGTAAAGTTACCGATAGAAGTAGACGAAAGAGGGGATGCCTTCCGGGGCATCCCAGCTTTGGCTTTTATGTGTCCTTAGATTATCTTGGGGGTGCCATGGCCATCCCCAAGCTTAGGCTCTTGCCACTTCTTCCTCCATAATCCATCAAATCTTTACCCAAAACTTGAAAACTTCACAACACAAAACTTAAAGTAGAAAATCTCGTGAGCTCCATTAGCGAAAGAAAACAAAAGACCACTTCAAGGTACTGTAATGAACTCACTATTTATTTATATGGGTGTTATACCTACTTTATTCCAACTTCTCTATGGATTATAAACTATTTTACTAGCCATAGATTCATCAAAATAAGCAAACAACACACGAAAAACAGAATCTGTCAAAAACAGAACAGTCTGTAGTAATCTGTAGATAGCGCAAGATATGGAACCCCAAAAATTCTAAAATAAATTTCTGGACGTGAGGAATTTATCTATTAATCATCTGCAAAAATAATTAACTAAATAGCACTTTCCAAATAAAAATGACAGCAGTTCTCATGAGCGCTAAAGTTTCTGTTTTTTACAGCAAGTTCAACAAGACTTTCCCCAAGTCTTCCCAACGGTTCTACTTGGCACAAACACTAATTAAACACAAAAAACACAACCAAAACATAGGATAAATAATTTATTAAATAACAGGAAGGTAAAATATTAGGTTGTCTCCCAACAAGCGCTTTTCTTTAAAGCCTTAAAGCTAGGCATTGATAATTTTAACAATGCTCACATGAAAGACAAGAATTGAAGCACAAAAGGAGCATCATAAAGCATGTGACGAACACATATAAGTCTAACATACTGCCTATGCATAGGCATCTTATAGGCAAACAAATTATCAAGGCAAGCAAAAACTAGCATATGCAAGGAAGAGGAAAGAAACAATAGCAATCTCAACATAACGAGAGGTAATTTAGTAACATGAAAATTTCTACAACCATATTTTCCTCTCTCTCTCATAGTAAGTACATGTACGATCATAAGCAAATTAAACAAAATAGCTATCACATAAAATATTTTCAACGTGATCCACATGCATGCAAAGTTGACACTCTTCCAAAATAGTGGGATTAACATTAACGAAAGTCATGACTTCTCCAAACCCACTTTTATCAAGATTTTCATAAGATTGAACATTCTCCAAATATGTGGGATCTAAAGTTGACACTCTTCCAAACCCACTTTCAATAATATTGCAAACACTATTATCAATCTCATATTCATCATGGGGCTTAAATAAATTTTCAAGATCATAAGAAGAATCACCCCAATCATGATTATTACAACAAGTAGAGGACATAGCGAAACTAGCATCCCCAAGCTTAGGGTTTTGCATATTATTAGCACAATTCACATTAATAGAATTTATAATAACATCATTGCAATCATGCTTTTTATTCAAAGATCTATCATGAATCACTTCATAAAATACTTCATCGCAATTTTCAGATTCACGAATTTCAAGCAAAACTTCATAAAGATAATCTAGTGCACAAAACTCACTAGCAATTGGTTCAACATAACTGGATCTCTTAAAAAGATTAGCTATCGGATGAGGATCCATAAATCTTAGGTTCTCTGTTTAGTAATAAATAAACGACTATTCCAACCATACGAGCAAACAAGAAACAGGCAAAAAGAGGCAAATAGAGAGGGAGGATAGAGAGAGAGAGAGGGCGAATAAAATGGCAAGGGTGAATTGGGGGGAGAGGAAAACGAGTGGAAAATAATGTAATGTGGGAGATAGGGATTGTGATGGGTACTTGGTATGTTGACTTTTGCGTAGACTCCCCGGCAACGGCGCCAGAAATCCTTCTTGCTACCTCTTGAGCACTGCGTTGGATTTCCCCGAAGAGGAAGGGATGATGCAGCAAAGTAGCGTAAGTATTTCCCTCAGTTTTTGAGAACCAAGGTATCAATCCAGTAGGAGGCTACGTTCGAGTCCCTCGTACCTACACAAAAACAATAGCTCAACGCAACCAACGCGCTTAGGGGTTGTCAATCCCTTCACGGTCACTTACGAAAGTGAGATCTGATAGAGATGATAAATAATATTTTTGGTATTTTTGGTATAGAGATGCAAAGTAAATAAAGTAAAAGCAAAGCAATAATAAAGTGATGCAGATTGATATGATGAAAAAGAGACCCGGGGGCCATAGGTTTCACTAGTGGCTTCTCTCAAGAGCATAAGTATTCTACGGTAGGTGAACAAATTACTGTTGAGCAATTGACAGAATTGAGCATAGTTATGAGAATATCTAAGTATGATCATGTATATAGGCATCACGTCCGAGATAAGTAGATTGAAACGATTCTACATCTACTACTATTACTCCACTCATCGACCGCTATCCAGCATGCATCTAGAGTATTAAGTTAAAAACAGAGTAACGCCTTAAGCAAGATGACATGATGTAGAGGGATAGTTTCATGCAATATGATAAAAACCACATCTTGTTATCCTCGATGGCAACAATACAATATGTGCCTTGCTGCCCCTTCTGTCACTGGGAAAGGACACCGCAAGATAGAACCCAAAGCTAAGCACTTCTCCCATGGCAAGAACAACCAATCTAGTAGGCCAAACCAAACTGATAATTCGAAGAGACTTGCAAAGATAACCAATCATAAATAAAATAATTCAGAGAAGATTCAAATTTATTCATAGATAGACTGGATCATAAACCCACAATTCATCTGTCTCAACAAACACACCGCAAAAAGAAGATTACATCGAATAGATCTCCACGAGAAAGGGGGAGAACATTGTATTGAGATCCAGAAAGAGAGAAGAATCCATCTAGCTACTAGCTATGGACCCGTAGGTCTGAAGTAAACTACTCACACTTCATCGGAGGGGCTTGGATGATGATGTAGAAGCCCTCCGTGATCGATCCCCCCTCGGCGGAGCTCCGGAATAGGCCCCAAGATGGGATCTCGTGGATACAGAAAGTTGCGGTAGTGGAATTAGGTTTTTGGCTCCATCCCCGATCGTTTGGGGGTACATGGATATATATAGGAGGAAGAAGTATGTCGGTGGAGCTTCGAGGGACCCACGAGGAAGGGGGCGCGCCCTAGGGAGGGGGCGCACCCCCTACCCTCGTGACCACCTCGTGGATTTCTTGACGGAGGGTCCAAGTCTCCTGGATCTTATCTGATGAGAAAATCACGTTTCCGAAGGTTTCATTCCGTTTGGACTCCGTTTGATATTCCTTTTCTTCGAAACCCTAAAACAGGCAAAAATAGCAATTCTGGGCTGGGCCTCCGGTTAATAGGTTAGTCCCAAAAATAATATAAAAGTGGAAAATAAAGCCCAATAATGTCTAAAACAGTAGATAATATAGCATGGGGCAATCAAAAATTATAGATACGTTGGAGACGTATCATAGCATCACCCTTTAATGAGAACGGAAACAACTTAAGGATAAAGTAATAGCGAGTTTTCTCATCATGAGTAAACAGGGTGGCTATATCATTTAATTTAGTGAGATGTGCCACAACAGTTTCAGATTCATAGCCATAAAAAGGATCAGATTCAACCAAAGTAATTAACTCAGGATCGACAGAGAAATCATAATCCTTATCAGTAATAAAGATAGGTGAAGTAGCAAAAACAGGGTCATATTTCATTCTAGCATTCAAAGACTTTTCTTTGAGCTTAGCTAATCATTTGTTAAGATCAGATCTATCATTGCAAGCTAAGAAGTCTCTAGTAGTTTCTTCATCCATAACATAACCCTCAAGCACAATAGGCAATTCATATCTAGGGGGAGAATCTTCATCATCACTTTCATCAATATTATCATTTTCAATAATTTCATTCTCTCTAGCCCTAGCAAGTTGTTCATTAAGAAATTCACCTAGTGGCACAGTATTATCAACCATAGAAGTAGTTTCATCATAAGTATCATGCAAAGCAGAAGTGGCTTCATCAATAACATGCGACATATCAGAATGAATAGCAGGTGTAGGTGTCGCAAGTTTACTCAAAACAGAAGGTGAATCAAGTGCAGAGCTAGATGGCAGTTCCTTACCTCCCCTCGTAGTTGAGGGAAAAACTTGGTTCTTTATCTTTCAAGTTCTTCATAGTGATCAACAGATATAAACCCCAAGTGACTCAAAGAATAGAGCTATGCTCCCTGGCAACGATGCCAAAATAGTCTTGATAACCCACAAGTATAGGGGATCGCAACAGTTTTCGAGGGTAGAGTATTCAACCCAAATTTATTGATTCGACACAAGGGGAACCAAAGAATATTCTCAAGTATTAGCAGGTGAGTTGTCAATTCAACCACACCTGGAAACTTAATATCTGTAGCAAAGTATTTAGTAGCAAAGTAATATGATAGTAGTGGTAACGGTAGCAAAAGTAATATTTTTGGGTTTTATAGTGATTGTAACAGTAGCAACGGAAAAGTAAATAAGCAAAGAACAATATATGAAAAGCTCATAGGCAATGGATCAGTGATGGATAATTATGTCAGATGCGATCAATCATGCAACAGTTATAACATAGGGTGACACAGAACTAGCTCCAGTTCATCAATGTAATGTAGGCATGTATTCCGAATATAGTCATATGTGCTTATGGAAAAGAACTTGCATGACATCTTTTGTTCTACCCTCCCGTGGCAGCGGGGTCCTATTGGAAACTAAGGGATATTAAGGCCTCCTTTTAATAGAGTACCGGACCAAAGCATTAACACATAGTGAATACATGAACTCCTCAAACTACGGTCATCACCGGTAAGTATCCCGATTATTGTCACTTCAGGGTTAACGGATCATAACACATAATAGGTGACTATAGACTTGCAAGATAGGATCAAGAACTCACATATATTCATGAAAACATAATAGGTTCAGATCTGAAATCATGGCACTCGGGCCCTAGTGACAAGCATTAAGCATAACAAAGTCATTGCAACATCAATCTCAGAACATAGTGGATACTAGGGATCAAACCCTAACAAAACTAACTCGATTACATGATAAATCTCATCCAACCCATCACTGTCCAGCAAGCCTACGATGGAATTACTCATGCATGACAGTGAGCATCATGAGATTGGTGATGGAGGAAGGTTGATGATGACGATGGTGACGGATTCCCCTCTCCGGAGCCCCGAACGGAATCCAGATCAGCCCTCCCGAGAGAGTTTAGGGCTTGGTGGTGGCTCCTTATCGTAAAACATGATGAATCCTTCTCTCTGATTTCTTTCTCCCCGAACACGAATATATGGACTTGGAGTTGAGGTTGGTGGAGCGTCAGGGGGGGGGGCACGAGGCAGGGGGCACTCCAAGGGGGTAGGCGCGCCCCATCCTCATGGAAAGGGTGCGGGCCCCCTAACGTGGAATCTTTTGGCCAATATTTTTTATATATTCCAAAAATAATCTTTGTTGATTTTCAGGCCATTCCGAGAACTTTTATTTTTGCACAAAATTAACACCATGGCAATTCTGCTGAAAACAGCGTCAGTCCGGGTTAGTTCCATTCAAATCATGCAAGTTAGAGTCTAAAACAAGGGCAAAAGTGTTTGGAAAAGTAGATATGACGGAGACGTATCATGACTTTCTTCACAATGAGGGCATTCATCCTTGTGTCCTTTATGGTTGTGTCCTATTTCTCCACAGAGCTTGCATGCACAAGGTTTCTTCATATCATTTCCATAAGGCTTCAATTTCTGGGACACAAGCCGAGACTTTAGCAGAGTCAACTTAAATTCTTTCCAAGTGGTTACTCCTTGCCATCCATTGATGGTTTGGTACATCCTCCACCAAGTAGCAGCACCTCTTTCAAAGCACTGAAGAGCATGATGGGCCATATCCTTTCTGGCTATAGTGTTATTCTTCATGTGATCTTCCATGTTTTGAATCCATCGGTCCGTCTCCAATTGACTTATCGGTCCCAAAAATGTGAGTTCATCTCCATTCATCTCTATTGGTTCCAAGGGTTTCGGGGTGAGATAAGAGAGATAGAGAGGGATACACACAATACAAACAATAGTTTTGAAGAGACATATTTTATTTTGTGGCTGTCAGAAAAACATCAAACAAATGACAGCTCACAATCATTGCATCTAAACATAAGTATACGACATGGGTTTGGTCTTCTTCTGATCGTGCTTGCTGATCTTCTCAAGTTCTTCTACCAGGTCACTTCTGTTGACGCGGAGTCGCTCGTGACGTCCTTTAATATTCTGGAGTTGCGTTCCAAACTTCTGGGTTTCAACATCTTTGGCATGAACCATGGTCCTACTGTCCTTCAGTTCCTGACGAATCTCCGGTATCTCGAGGTTCTGCTCCTCCAGCTTGGTTACATCCAGCTTCTGGGTCCTGAGTTCTTCACGGAATGGTTCCTTGTCAAATACAGCTTTGTGTAGGTCCATCTTAAAATTCTTGATGTACTACTCTAGATCCTGGTGATACACTAGCTACGGTTAAAACTTCATCTTTTGCTGATAGGTGCTCCATTAGCCCTTTTGTCATCCAATCCTTCCGAAGAAATGCATGCTTAACTCAGCACGGTGACAATAGCATAAGCGGGCGATAACATCATGGATAGCCGTGTTTATGCCCATGACATTGCCATGAGCTATCATTCCATAGTTGATATCTCCTGCCTTAGAGTTTTCTTGACAAAGACTTTGAGTTTTTAACGCTCCATGTTCCGGTCTTTTTCCGACACACCTTGATCTCAGGTATTGGTAGCTTCAATAGTCTGACAAATTCCATAAGGGTTGGACCATAGGAAAAGTATTCGTAGTATTGTCCTTGCCTTAGGGTGAAGCTCTTCATCTAAAATATGGAAGCCAGGGGTTCTTCCGAGCCTTTAATTTATCCTAGTCTTCAACCGTTGTAGTTTCCATTATTATAATGCACGGTAAAATCCTCTTCATTCCGGAGTGGTCTTAGCTGTTCGATATCTTGTACTTCTTGAAGTGGTCTCATCAATCGAATCTTCGTGTGGTCAAAAGGGGGAAATGGTATTGTCCAACTAAAAGGGAATATTTGATAAAACTCAAAAAGGAAGAGAGGTAAAAGATCTTGTTGAAAATAAAGTTTTAGAGAAAATCTTTCCTATGGGCTTGCCAGTTTCTAGGGGTCATGTCCTACAGTCAACATGTGCTCTGATACCATCTTGTAGCAACCCGGCCCAAATGGATCAAGTCTCTGTGCTTAAGTGTCATTCCAGGATCGATATGCTGACACACAGTACTCGAGGATTTATAACAAAGGTAAATAACCACATATTCCCAATCCTACTCAAGCAATCTTTGAGGGTGTATCTAATGCAAGTAAAATCGGGTATAGGAAGAGTATGATCAAAGTGTGAACTTGCAAAAACTCAAAGATCCAAAAAAAGGCAAAGAAACATTGCAAAAACTCCAAAAGAACCTAATCAAAATAGTTTGCAAGATCAGATCCTAATTTCGGTGAAAAAGTGTGGTGATGCCTCAAGATGTTAGATTACGCCTAGGAATTCAATTTGAAAAAAAGGAATCAATTGAAAAAACACTACAGTTTACAAGATATGATTAAGTGAAGTTTTGAGTTCAAATTTTGAATCGTTCAAATTTGAAAAGATCAAAATTTGAAACTAATGATGCTACTGGACGTAGGAAGTCAATGTGAAAATGTAGGAAAAAGAATTGGTGGATTTGGAATAACGAAACAAAAGATACAAGTAATTCAATATGACATTGAATCTGCTTAGAATGTTGTATAACAACTCTTTGGTGGACTAGTAGAGTAACTGGCTAAGCTCAAAATTATATTTTGGAAAACTGACACTAATTGTGCAAACGGAAAGACTACTTCAATACGAATCGGATGCAGTTTGGTTCATCGAAAATGGAGCTACGGATAAAAAGATATGATCAAAAGAAGTTTGAATATGAATCTGAAAAAATTTCGAAATTTGAAAGTTGTAAAAATTTTATTTGATAGATTCACTAGATAAGAGGAATCAAGACGAAAATATTGGCGTTGGTTTCGTCTAATTTGAATAAATGAGTAAAAAGTTATGGCTATTTGAAAAATTAGGGTCATGCTATTTTACGGAAGAAAAAGAGCTATTGCTAAAAGATTTCTACGCCTAAAGTGTAAATACAGAGACTAATTAATAATCTAATTATTTTATCACACTAGTCTAGAAATAATAAGCTACGATAGTATATAAAAAATACGAAGAAAGATACCTTATATATAAGGTAGAGAAAAGACGACTTCGTAGAGAGGAGACAACTTCCAGAAGTCCCGCCGAAAAGAAGAAAAATATATTTTTGTTTAGTGAATCTAGTCAAACCAAAATCTTTACCTACTAATAAACCAGCGATTGCTTCTGGTCGTCCGTCGTTAGTACTTTTGCAAAAAAGTCCCTGTACTTTTGGGTAATCAACCCGCAGTCCATGATTAAGTGAACAACGTTTCGCTCAGCATGTTTTACATAAAAACACCTCATATTTTACATAATCAGCCCATTGCTCTTGTTCCTTAGTTGGTAGGCGGCCCAAAGTTTCGATTTTTCTGCTCCTCGTGCGGTTCTGTGGATTAGTGCCTTGCTTCATGGTCCCTCGATTGCTAATTGAACGACGGCCAGCGGCTAGCTGATGTGGTGGCCGGTCTCTGGCTCGCGGGCGTCGTGGTGCTCGAAAACTCAAATCCCTTGAGTGGTGCAAACTCCGCATCATGGACAATAGGTCGAGCGCCCGCAGCAGCTAGCCGTCATACAACCCATGTGAAAGAAGACGATTGTGTTTCCGTGGTTGGTGAAGGGGCTGGTGTCATCGTGCCTATCAGCGTAGTTGTTGTTCTGAGAATTTCCATGATAAGCAAGCAGTGAATCTGTCTTGGATGTAGATAAAAACTGTTGCAGCGGTATATGGATTCAGAAGTGACGAGTGCCCATGATTATGTTGCAGTACGTGCCTTTGGAAAACCATGGCCAATGTTGTTTCCACCGGAACGGGTCCTCTCTCCACTGTTCTGATCTAATGTCGACTGCGTGTCATTAGCTTCTGTTGGGGATCGTAGCAGAAATTAAAAAATTTCTACGCATCACCAAGATCAATCTATGAAGTATTCTAGCAACGAGGGGAATAGGAGTGCATCTACATACCCTTGTAGATCGCGAGCGGAAGCGTTCAAGTGAACGGGGATGGTGGAGTCGTACTCGTCGTGATCCGAATCACCAATAACCAAGTGCTGAACGGACAGCACCTCCGCGTTCAACACACGTACGGTTGGGAAGACGTCTCCTCCTTCTTGATCCAGCAAGGGGGAAGGAGAGGTTGATGAAGATCCAGCAGCACGACGGCGTGGTGGTGGATGCAGCAGGATCCCGGCAGGGCTTCGCCAAGCACAAGCGGGGAGGAGAGGTGTTACGGAGGGAGAGGGAGGCGCCAAGAGCAAGGTGCGGCTGCCCTCCCTCCATTCCACTATATATAGGGGGGCGCATGCCCCCTTGGAGATCCCATCTAAATGGGGGGGGCGGCGGCCCCTGGGGCAACGGCCCCCTTAGGGTTTCCAACCAGGGGGGCGCATGCCCCCTCGAGGGGCAACGGCCCCCTAGGGTTTCCAACCCTAGGCGCCTTGGGCCCTTGGGTGGGGCGCACCAGCTCATCAGGGGCTGGTTCCCACGCCACTTCAGCCCATGGGTTCCTCCAGGATAGGTGGCCCCATCCGGTGGACCCCCGGGACCCTTCCAATGGTCCCGCTACAATACCGGTAACCCCCGAAACCTTCCCGCTGGCCGAAACTGGACTTCCTATATATAAATCTTTACCTCCAGACCATTCCGGAACTCCTCGTGACATCCGGGATCTCATCCGGGACTCCGAACAACTTTAGGATTACTGCATACTAATATCTCTACAACCCTAGCGTCACTGAACCTTAAGTGTGTAGACCCTACGGGTTCGGGAGACACGCAGACATGACCGAGACGCCTCTCCGGTCAATAACCAACAGCGGGATCTGGATACCCATGTTGGCTCCCACATGCTCCTCGATGATCTCATCGGATGAACCACGATGTCGAGTACTTAATCAATCCCGTATTCAATTCCCTTTGTCAATCGGTACGTTACTTGCCCGAGACTCGATCGTTGGTATCCCAATACCTTGTTCAATCTCGTTACCGGCAAGTCACTTTACTCGTACCGTAATGCATGATCCCGTGACCAACCCCTTGGTCACATTGAGCTCATTATGATGATGCATTACCGAGTGGGCCCAGAGATACCTCTCCGTCATACGGAGTGACAAATCCCAGTCTCGATTCGTGCCAACCCAACAGACACTTTCGGAGATACCCGTAGTGCACCTTTATAGCCACCCAGTTATGTTGTGACGTTTGATACACCCAAAGCACTCCTACGGTATCCAGGAGTTGCACAATCTCATGGTCTAAGGAAATGATACTTGACATTAGAAAAGCTCTCACAAAACGAACTTACACGATCTTTGTGCTATGCTTAGGTTTGGGTCTTGTCCATCACATCATTCTCCTAATGATGTGATCCCGTTATCAATGACATCCCCATGTCCATAGCCAGGAAACCATGACTATCTGTTGATCAACGAGCTAGTCAACTAGAGGCTCACTAGGGACACATTGTGGTCTATGTATTCACACATGTATTACGATTTCTGGATAATACAATTATAGCATGAATAGTAGACAATTATCATGAACAAGGAAATATAATAATCATTTTATTTGCCTCTAGGGCATATTTCCAACAGTCTCCCACTTGCACTAGAGTCAATCATCTAGTTACATTGTGATGAATCGAACACCCATGGAATTCTGGTGTTGATCATGTTTTGCTCTAGGGAGAGGTTTAGTCAACGGACCTGCTACATTCAGGTCCGTATGTACTTTACAAATTTCTATGTCTCCATTTTGAACACTTTCACGAATGGAGTTGAAGCGACGCTTGATATGCCTGGTCTTCCTGTGAAACCTGGGCTCCTTGGCAAGGGCAATAGCTCCAGTGTTGTCACAGAAGAGAGTCATCGGCCCCAACGCATTGGGTATGACTCCTAGGTCGGTGATGAACTCCTTCACCCAGATTACTTCTTATGCTGCCTCCGAGGCTGCCATGTATTCTTCTTCACATGTAGATCCCGCCACGACGCTTTGCTTGCAACTGCACCAGCTTACTGCCCCACCATTCAAAATATACACGTATCCGGTTTGTGACTTAGAGTCATTCAGATCTGTGTCGAAGCTAGCGTCGACGTAACCCTTTACGACGAGCTCTTCGCCACCTCCATAAACGAGAAACATATCCTTGGTCTTTTTCAGGTACTCCAGGATGTTTTTGACCGCTGTCCAGTGTTCCTTGCCGGGATTACTTTGGTACCTACCTACCAAACTTACGGCAAGGTTTACATCAGGTCTGGTACACAGCATGGCATACATAATAGACCCTATGGCTGAGGCATAGGGGATGACACTCATCTCTTCTATATCTTCTGCCATGGTCGGGCATTGAGCCGTGCTCAATCGCACGCCTTGCAATACAGGCAAGAACCCATTCTTGGACTGATCCATATTGAACTTCTTCAATATCTTGTCAAGGTACGTACTTTGTGAAAGACCGATGAGGCGTCTCGAACTATCTCTATAGATCTTGATGCCTAATACATATGCAGCTTCTCCAAGGTCCTTCATTGAAAAACACTTGTTCAAATAGGCCTTTATGCTTTCCAAGAATTCTATATCATTTCCCATCAACAATATGTCATCCACATATAATATGAGAAATGCTACAGAGCTCCCACTCACTTTCTTGTAAACGCAGACTTCTCCATAAGTCTGCATAAACCCAAACGCTTTGATCATCTCATCAAAGCGAATGTTCCAACTCCGAGATGCTTGCACCAGCCCATAGATTGAGCGTTGGAGCTTGCACACCTTGTTAGCATTCTTAGGATCGACAAAACCTTCCGGCTGCATCATATACAATTCTTCCTTAAGAAAGCCGTTAAGGAATGCTGTTTTGACGTCCATTTGCCATATCTCATAATCATAGAATGCGGCAATTGCTAACATGATTCAGACGGACTTCAGCTTCGCTACGGGTGAGAAAGTCTCATCGTAGTCAACCCCTTGAACTTGTCGATAACCCTTAGCGACAAGTCGAGCCTTATAGATGGTCACATTACCATCCGCGTCTGTCTTCTTCTTAAAGATCCATTTATTTTCTATGGCTCGCCAATCTTAGGGCAAGTCAGTCAAAGTCCATACTTTGTTCTCATACATGGATTATATCTCGGATTTCATGGCTTCTAGCCATTTGTCGGAATCCGGGCCCGTCATTGCTTCTTCATAGTTTGAAGGTTCACCGTTGTCTAACAACATGATTTCCAAGACAGGGTTGCCGTACCACTCTGGTGCGGAACGTGTCCTTGTGGACCTACGAAGTTCAGTAGCAACTTGATCTGAAGTTTCATGATCATCATCATCAACTTCCTCTCTAGTCGGTGCAGGCACCTCAGGAACATTTTCTTGAGCTGCGCCACTTACCAGTTCAAGAGGTAATACTTCATCAATTTCTACCTTCCTCCCACTTATTTCTTTTGAGAGAAACTCTTTCTCTAGAAAGGACCCATTCTTGGCAACAAAGATCTTGCCTTAGGATCTGAGGTAGAAGGTATACCCAATAGTTTCTTTAGGGTATCCTATGAAGACGCATTTTTCCAATTTGGGTTCGAGCTTTTTAGGTTGAAGTTTCTTGACATAAGCATCGCATCCCCAAACTTTTAGAAACGACGGCTTAGGTTTCTTCCCAAACCATAATTCATACGGTGTCGTCTCAACGGATTTCGACGGAGCCCTATTTAAAGTGAATGCGGCAGTCTCTAAAGCATAGCCCCAAAATGATAGCGGTAAATCGGTAAGAGACATCATAGATCGCACCATATCTAATAGAGTGCGATTACGACGTTCGGACACACCATTATGCTGAGGTGTTCCAGGCGGCGTGAGTTGTGAAACTATTCCACATTTTCTTAAGTGTGTGCCAAATTTGTGACTCAAGTATTCTCCCCCACGATCTGATCGCAAGAACTTGATTTTCCTGTCACGTTGATTCTCAACCTCACTCTGAAATTCCTTGAACTTTTCAAAGGTCTCAGACTTGTGTTTCATTAAGTAGACATACCCATATCTACTCAAGTCATCGATGAGGGTGAGAACATAACAATAGCCATCACGAGCCTCAACACTCATTGGACCGCACACATCAGTATGTATGATTTCCAATAAGTTGGTTGCTCGCTCCATTGTTCCTGAGAATGGAGTCTTGGTCATCTTACCCATGAGGCATGGTTCGCACGTGTCAAATGATTCGTAATCAAGAGACTCTAAAAGTCCATCTGCATGGAGCTTCTTCATGCGTTTGACACCTATGTGACCAAGGCGGCAGTGCCACAAGTATGTGGGACTATCATTATCAACCTTACATATTTTGGTATTGACACTATGAATATGTGTAGCATTACGCTCGAGATTCATTAAGAATAAACCATTCACCATCGGAGCATGACCATAAAACATATCTCTCATATAAATAGAACAACCATTATTCTCGGATTTAAATGAGTAGCCATCTCGTATTAAACGAGATCCTGATACAATGTTCATGCTCAAAGCTGGCACTAAATAACAATTATTGAGGTTTAAAACTAATCCCCTAGGTAAATGTACAGGTAGCGTGCCGACGGCGATCACATCGACCTTGGAACCATTCTCGACGCGCATTGTCACCTCGTCCTTCGCCAATCTCCATTTATTCCGCAGTTCCTGCTTTGAGTTACAAATGTGAGCAACCGCACCGGTATCAAATACCCAGGAGCTACTACGAGTACTGGTAAGGTACACATCAATTACATGTATATCACATATACCTTTCGTGATACCGGCCTTCTTGTCCGCTAAGTATTTGGGGCAGTTCCGCTTCCAGTGACCACTTCCCTTGCAATAAAAACACTCAGTCTCGGGCTTGGTCCATTCTTTGGCTTCTTCCTGGCAGCTTGCTTCCCGGGCGCGGCAACTCCCTTGCCATCCTTCTTGAAGTTCTTCTTACCCTTGCCTTTCTTGAACTTAGTGGTTTTATTCACCATCAACACTTGATGTTCCTTTTTGACTTCTACCTCTGCTGATTTCAGCATTGCAAATACTTCAGGAATGGTCTTTTCCATCCCCTGCATATTGAAGTTCATCACAAAGCTCTTGTAGCTCGGTGGATGCGACTGAAGGATTCTGTCAATGACCGCGTCATCCGGGAGATTAACTCCTAGCTGAGTCAAGCAGTTATGCAACCCAGACATTTTGAGTATGTGCTCGCTGACAGAACTATTTTCCTCCATCTTACAGCTGAATAACTTGTTGGAGACTTCGTATCTCTCGACCCGGGCATGAGCTTCAAAAACCATTTTCAGCTCTTCGAACATCTCATATGCTCCGTGTCTCTCAAAACGCTTTTGGAGCCCCAGTTCTAAGTTGTAAAGCATGCCGCACTGAACGAGGGAGTAATCATCAGCACGTGTCTGACAAGCATTCATAACGTCTTGGTTCTGTGGGACGGGTGCGTCACCTAGCGGTGCTTCTAGGACATAATCTTTCTTGGCAGCTATGAGGATGATCCTCAGGTTCCGGACCCAGTTCGTATAGTTGCTGCCATCGTCTTTCAGCTTGGTTTTCTCTAGGAATGCGTTGAAGTTGAGGACAACGTGGGCCATTTGATCTACAAGACATATTGTAAAGATTTTAGACTAAGTTCATGATAATTAAGTTCATCTAATCAAATTATTAAATGAACTCCCACTCAGATAGACATCCCTCCAGTCATCTAAGTATAATATGATCCGAGTTAACTAGGCCGTGTCCGATCATCACGTGAGACGGACTAGTCAACATCGGTGAACATCTTCATGTTGATCGTATCTTCTATACGACTCATGCTCGACCTTTCGGTCTTCTGTGTTCCGAGGCCATGTCTGTACATGCTAGGCTCGTCAAGTCAACCTAAGTGTATTGCGTGTGTAAATCTGTCTTACACCCGTTGTATTCGGCTGTTAGAATCTATCACACCCGATCATCACGTGGTGCTTCGAAACAACGAACCTTCGCAACGGTGCACAGTTAGGGGGAACACTTTCTTGAAATTATTACGAGGGATCATCTTATTTAAGCTACCATCGTTCTAAGAAAATAAGATGTAAAACATGATAAACATCACATGCAATCAAATAGTGACATGATATGGCCAATATCATTTGCTCCTTTGATCTCCATCTTCGGGGCTCCATGATCATCGTTGTCACCGGCATGACACCATGATCTCCATCATCGTGTCTTCTTGAAGTTGTCTCGTCATCTATTACTTCTACTACTATGGCTAACGCTTTAGCAATAAAGTAAAGTAATTACATGACGTTTATGTTGACACGCAGGTCATAAATAAATAAAGACAACTCCTATGGCTCCTGCCAGTTGTCATACTCATCGACATGCAAGTCGTGATTCCTATTATAAGAACATGATCAATCTCATACATCACATATATCATTCATCATTCATCAAAACCTTTGGCCATATCACATCACAAAACACTTGCTGCAAAAACAAGTTAGACGTCCTCTAATTGTTGTTGCAAGTTTTTATGTGGCTGCTATAGGTTTCTAGCAAGAACGTTTCTTACCTACGCCAAAACCACAACGTGAATTGCCAATTTCTATTTACCCTTCATAAGGACCCTGTTCATCGAATCCGATCCGACTAAAGTGGGAGAGACAGACACCCGCCAGCCACCTTATGCATCTAGTGCATGTCAGTCGGTGCAACCGGTCTCACGTAAGCATACGTGTAAGGTTGGTCCGGGCCGCTTCATCCCACGATGCCGCCGAATCAAGATAAGACTAGTAACGGCAAGCAAATTGACAATATCGACGCCCACAACTACTTTGTGTTCTACTCGTGCACAGTAACTACGCATAGACCTAGCTCATGATGCCACTGTTGGGGATCGTAGCAGAAATTAAAAAATTTCTACGCATCACCAAGATCAATCTATGGAGTATTCTAGCAACGAGGGGAATAGGAGTGCATCTACATACCCTTGTAGATCGCGAGTGGAAGCGTTCAAGTGAATGGGGATGATGGAGTCGTACTCGCCGTGATCCGAATCACCGATGACCAAGTGCTGAATGGACAACACCTCCGCGTTCAACACACGTACGGTTGGGAAGACGTCTCCTCCTTCTTGATCCAGCAAGGGGAAGGAGAGGTTGATGAAGATCCAGCAGCACGACGGCGTGGTGGTGGATGCAGCAGGATCCCGGCAGGGCTTCGCCAAGCACAAGCGGGAAGGAGAGGTGTTACGGAGGGAGAGGGAGGCGCCAAGAGCAAGGTGCGGCTGCCCTCCCTCCCTTCCACTATATATAGGGGGTGCATGCCCCCTTGGAGATCCCATCTAAAGGGGGGGCGGCGGCCCCTGGGGCAACGGCCCCCTTAGGGTTTCCAACCAGGGGGGCGCATGCCCCCTCGGGGGGCAACGGCCCCCTAGGGTTTCCAACCCTAGGCGCCTTTGGCCCTTGGGTGGGGCGCACCAGCCCATCAGGGGCTGGTTCCCATGCCACTTCAGCCCATGGGACCCTCCTGGATAGGTGGCCCCATCCGGTGGACCCCCGGGACCCTTTCAGTGGTCCCGCTACAATACCGGTAACCCCCGAAACCTTCCCGCTGGCCAAAACTGGACTTCCTATATATAAATCTTTACCTCCGGACCATTCCGGAACTCCTCGTGACATCTGGGATCTCATCCGGGACTCCGAACAACTTTCGGGTTACTGCATACTAATATCTCTACAACCCTAGCGTCACCGAACCTTAAGTGTGTAGACCCTATGGGTTCGGGAGACACGCAGACATGACCGAGACGCCTCTCCGATCAATAACCAACAGCGGGATCTGGATACCCATGTTGGCTCCCATATGCTCCTCGATGATCTCATCAGATGAACCACGATGTC
This sequence comes from Triticum aestivum, assembly GCF_018294505.1. Taxonomy (NCBI): domain Eukaryota; kingdom Viridiplantae; phylum Streptophyta; class Magnoliopsida; order Poales; family Poaceae; genus Triticum; species Triticum aestivum. The sequence continues at coordinate 519,242,675 of NC_057803.1, read as the reverse complement.
GAGGACTTAATCAATCCCGTATTCAATCCCCTTTGTCAATCGGTACGTTACTTGCCCGAGACTCGATCGTCGGTATCCCAATACCTTGTTCTATCTCGTTACCGGCAAGTCACTTTACTCGTACCGTAATGCATGATCCCGTGACCAACCCCTTGGTCACATTGAGCTCATTATGATGATGCATTACCAAGTGGGCCCAGAGATACCTCTCCGTCATACGGAGTGACAAATCCCAGTCTCGATTCATGCCAACCCAACAGACACTTTCGGAGATACCCGCAGTGCACCTTTATAGACACCCAGTTACGTTGTGACGTTTGATACACCCAAAGCACTCCTACGGTATCCGGGAGTTGCACAATCTCATGGTCTAAGGAAATGATACTTGACATTAGAAAATCTCTCACAAAACGAACTTACACGATCTTTGTGCTATGCTTAGGTTTGGGTCTTGTCCATCACATCATTCTCCTAATGATGTGATCCCGTTATCAATGACATCCCCATGTCCATAGCCAGGAAACCATGACTATCTGTTGATCAACGAGCTAGTCAACTAGAGGCTCACTAGGGACACATTGTGGTCTATGTATTCACACATGTATTACGATTTCCAGATAATACAATTATAGCATGAATAATAGACAATTATCTTGAATAAGGAAATATAATAATCATTTTATTATTGCCTCTAAGGCATATTTCCATCAGCTTCCCGTGCACAAGGTCCTACCGGCGGCATTGGGCACCACGTGGGAAGCGGAAGGAGGAACCGCAACTCTCCATGCAAGCTCGGGTCAATGTCATCGCAAGTTCCGTGCTCGATGTTGCTGTTCAATGTCGCCTCAGCTGATTTCACCCGCCGTCCGCTCGATGCTCCACACTTTGCCGTAACTCAATCTGCCGGTTCTCCGCTTGAGGTATGTACTGAAGCTAACCTTGCAAGAGGCAGGCATGGGAGGCATGATTGTTGCTGAAGTGGAACTCATAAATGTCTCACGTCATGTGGTTCTGTGCTATTCTTAATCTTCTTCTCTGAAGTGTGTAGTTTCAGTTTCACATCAAAAGTGTTGCGCTTGCAGTGCATACCAATGTACAGTTTACCGATGTGTATATATGCGGAGTCGATGGAAAACATTGAAGCCAGTAGTTGTATACCTATTTCAAAAATCAGCAAGTGGTTAGTAACATTCTACATCAAGGTATTACGGAGAGAAAGGAGTATCTCCTATTTTATTTTTGTGGGATTGGGAGCAATTTAGAAACTTATGAAAATATAGGAATCATTCTCACTTTAATCTCCAGTCCTCTTGTTTTTCTTCATTTATCATGCATTATGCATGTCATATGTTCGCACAAATGCCTGGCAGAAGCACAAATTTCATAGGGAATGTAGAATGGTCACTTTGGTAGCAGGACAGATGCACGTTCCCAGTGTATATGTAAAATTATATGCATATCTAGCCATAGAAATACATGCATCTGAACCGCATCGGACATAGTGTCGGACTGTCAGCCTAAAATATTCCTCTTTATATCATTTTCCATTTCTGTGAATATGCAAATATAAGTGCCATGTATGTGCTTGTGGAACTTTTGCTATAAAATTTCACGCTTCTTTACGAGAAGTAGGTTGAAGAAAGTTTTGATTTTTCTTGGATAGGTTATCATATGACAGAACATGTGGGGTGAAAGCTAAGCTACTTCCAATGGTAAGAATTGAAATCTGGATGAAACCTCCATTATTTGTTTTATATATTTTTAGATACATGAGAGAACTAATGATATTTTTAGACTGTAGAACAACCCTTTCAAGGATTCTCTCTCTATGAGCATATATATTGTCTCAGCTTATATCCATTGCCACACGCATGGGCATGTCAGTAGCATTACTTTGATAACATGTCTATATCACTGTAATGTTGGACATAAGTTCTGCTACATCCAAACAAGCTTATCTGATTTCCAAGAAGAGTAAAAAAATCTTTAGTAATTTCCTGGATTTTGCTTATATCACTATAATGTTGGACAATAAGTTCTTAATACATTTGGAGCATCTACTCTCTGGTAAGGAGTCATGGGGAAGACTATATTTTTAGTTGACATTGTAAATGATTTTAATGGCCACAACTTTTTTTCTTGTTTCTTTTCAGGTCCCAAATGAGAAAGCAAGAAGGTATTAGCTGTATGAGAAGACCCCCGCCCATGCCCATTCCATTCTCTATGAAGTCAAAAGTTTCCTACTGAATATATTTGGTACTAAAACAGTCGTTATGTCAGCACCACGATCGTGTGCCTATTGTTGGCTCTTAATTCTTTAGGATTATTTGATTTGTTTGATTCATTCTGTTCATATTTATGCAGCAACAAAATACATTCAAGATCAGGGTGTGTGAGGGTTAAACATGTTAATTTATGTGGCATCAAGCTATGTATGTTGATAGCATGATCTCCTTTTCTTTTGCTTTGCAGAATTATTCTCACACTGGAGATATATGCTAATCCTCTAGCTTTGCTAATTTTATCTTTTGCTTTCATTTCAGTCGTGGAGTATTGCACCTCATTCACAGTTGTAGATGTGTGTCAAGATATCAAATCATTTGTCTTTTAGGTTAACGGCATGCCCATGGTGGTTCACCTCTAGATTTAAATGACACTAAAGTCCATGGTCCACCTAATAAAGATAGAAATAATTATGTTGGTAAGGTGGGTTAAACCCAACTTAAGCTCACACTGTTTTTATGTTCTCTTACACCTGCATGTATTATTCAACAATATCCTAACTGAATATCAAACACATTGCTGGCTACATGATATGTAAAGTAAAATGTATGTTGCTACTAAAATTTATATCCGAATGATGGTGGCCATTATCTATTTTTAAGCAAACATATCTCCCAAGTTTGACAAAGGTTTCCTTCATACTTCGATCAATATTTTGAATTCTGGAAGGATTTGGTACAATAACATTACTTTCACATTGTCACTGGAGGTGAGGGTTACATTATTTTGTGATGTTTGTAAGAGTTTTATATAAGAAGTGACACGTGGAGCTGGTTTTGCGAAATGTGAGACATCTAACAATTATCACTAAGTTTGAATTCACACCAATTTTCCCTGTTGCATTCATGGCAAACTCCAATCAGAGCAATGGTGTGGCCATTGGAGTAGATCTATGTGTAATGTTATCTTCTACCATTTGTTATGTTTGTTAGACTTGGATACAAAAAGTGGCGCGTACTAGCACGCCGGAATAGTTTTTTTGATATTTTTTGCCCGTTGCAACGCACGGGAATTTGTACTAGTATTGATTTAATCTGAATCGGATGATTTTTGCAAGTTCTATGGGTCTATATTTATAGGTGAAAAGAGGCTTACAGGTCAAAGGCTAGACAATGTGGGATTAAATATAGACGAAACGAAAAGAGACAAAGGGGAAAGGTGCGCCATGGGCCAAAAGGCTTCCGCCGGCCGGCCCACTGCGTACACTGCGGCTGCAGTTTTTTTTATTCGGTCAACTGAAAAAGAAAAACATTTGTGAAAAAAAACTGGGGAAAGAATATGGCCGGTTGGGCCTGGCCCATGTAGGAGAGAAGAAAAATAAAATGATGGGTCGCCCAATGCCACTATGCTGTGCATGTGGGCGACTGTTAGTTCCAGGCGCACGTGCAGTTTTTGTTTTTTAAAATAAAACAGAAAAAGGAAACTAAATAACAAAAATAAAAATAAAATTGTACATAGGCATATTATATATCAAAATTTTTAGAATTTTTTTTCCTAAATAATGAACATATTTTACGAGGCAAATAGATTCCACAAAAAGTTAAACAAAGTGAACAGTGCTACTGGTTCAAATAAAAACCAAATAAAAATGTTTTAAAATACGAAAATAACTTCAAATTTATTTCTCTCCATTTTTTTATTGTAGGGAATCATTTTACCCTATTTTTAATATATTTTATTTTTGGAGAAAAATAATTTGAATAAAAACTAAATAACTCCAAATTGAAAGTGGGTTTCAAAATAACTTCAAAGGGACTTTAAATTTGATTCTTTTAAACTTCCAACTCATATTTCATATAATTTGAAGAAATCATTTTTATCTTCTCTCATGGAAATCATTGAGTTGCATAAAGTTTCTGAATTTGGAATATTTCCAAAAGGAATTCAAACATTTTCAAAACCCTTTTTCATTTAATTAAATGGAAGAAGTCATATCATCTTCTCTCTAGGGTTTTGTGATGAAATGAAATTTGAATTCAAGGATATCATAAATGCAAGGTGAAAATTTGGGAAAGTCCTTTTATTCCCTCTCATTTAACTTTCAAAGTTTCAAATTTACTCAATTTCACACAAGCAACCACACCACAATAAAACAATCAATCAAAACTATTTATTTAATATAACATTTCAAAATTTAGAATTTTGGGATGTTACAGTAGTTGATGGTGGTCTCTCTGTACTTCAATATGCCGATGATACTATTCTCTTCATGGATCATGACCTCGCGAAAGCGAGAAATCTAAAACTAATTTTATCAGCATTCGAGCAACTCGGGGTCTTAAGATCAATTTTCATAAAAGTGAATTATTTTGCTTTGGCTGGGCTCAAGACAATGCCTACCTATACGCTGAACTATTCAGATATGGGTTTGGCCAATTTCCGATCACATATTTGGGGATACCGATACATTATCGAAGACTCACAAATGTTGAATGGAAACACGTCGAGGAGAGACTGCAAAAAAGACTTAGCAGTTGGAAAGGTAAACTGTTGTCTCTGGGTGGAAGATTGATCCTCATAAATTCAGTACTAAGTAATATGGTACTATATATGATTTCTTTCTTCCAGTTGCTGAAAGGAGTTTTATATAGATTGGATTACTTTCGATCAAAATTCTTTTGGCAAGGAGATGGCAAGAGAAAGAAATATCAACTGGCTAAACGGAGTGTGGTTTGCCATCCCAGACCAAGGCGGGTTGGGCGTTCATGACCTTGAGGTTAAGAATAGGGCCCTCCTTAGCAAATGGTGGTTTAAATTACTAATGGGAGATGGTGTATGTCAAACCCTCCTAAGAAGGAATTATGTGGGTTCCAAGGCAGTATCCCAAATATAGTGGAAGCCTAGGGATTTCCACTTTTGGGCGGGTCTAACGGCTACGAAGAAATATTTCTTCTGCTACGGATCATTCTAGGACCCTCGGAATTAGATTTTGGGAGGACAACTGGCTAGGGGATGCCACATCTCGGGAACAATATCTGGCTCTATACAATATTGTGCGCCACAAGGGTGATACTATCGCCATGGTAACGGAATCATTTCCTCCAAATGTGACGTTCAGAAGAGATTTAATTGGATCCAGACTACAATCATGGAACATTCTGCTTCAGCAGTTGTCCATGGTGCAATTGTTACATGGGTCTGATGTATTCCGATGGAACCTCCATGGGAATGGACAATTCTCGGTGAAGTCTATGTATAGAGCGTTAATATAGTCTAATGTGTCAGTTGATAATAATAAGAAAATCTGGAAGGTGAAGGTACCACTTAAGAATAAAATCTTTGCATGTTATCTTCATCGTGGAGTCATTCTTACTAAAAATAACCTTATTAAGAGGAATTGGCATGAAAGTCCACAATGTATTGTAACCATGAGGAAACGATAAAACATTTATTCTTCTAATGCAATTTTTTTGCAGGAAAATATCTGATCTATTCATCTTCGATCATGTCAGTACAACGAACACCAAAAATAATAAAAATTACATTTAGATTCATAGACCACCTAACGACGACTACAAGCACTGAAGCGAGCCGAAGGTGCACCGCCGTCATCGCCCCTCCTTCACCGGAGCTAGGCAAAACTTGTTGTAGTAGACTGTCGGGAAGTCATCGTGCTAAGGCCCCATAGGACGAACGCACCAAAACAGCAACCGACGCCGATGAAAAGTAGTGTAGATCGGAAGAATCCAACCTGAAAACACACGAACGTAGACAAACGACGAAAAGATCCGAGCACACCCACCCAAGACAAATCTGCCAGAGACAAATCTCCACATTCCCACCGGCGATGCTAGATGCACCATTGGAATGGGGGCTAGGCGGGGAGAACTTTATTCCATCTTCAGGGAGCCGCCACCGTCTCGCCTTCCTGAGCAGGACACAAACCCTAACAAAACTCAAAACACATCTAAAAATGGAGCTCTCCCATTGGCAAGGCTCGGGATCCACCGCGCCCCCATGGCCCTAAGGCCACCGGAGGCGAGGCGAACCAGCGGCTACGCCGGCGGGAGGCAGAGGAACCCTAATTTTTTAGAGGAGGAGGCGGTTGCATGCAAGTCTTTCCTTCTTCCAATGCAAATTAGCTCGTTTTATATGGCCAGACTTCCAAATAGTTTATGGCTTGTATCCTCCATGTAGTGTTGCTAATGTATTTGGCAACTGCTTACATGGGATTGATCACAGGTTTAGAACTCTTCTCAGGATGGGAGCACTTGTCGTTATTTGGTCGCTTTTGTTATGTAGAAATGATAAGGTTTTTAACGATAAAAGTACTTCTCTGTTACAGGTTATCTACATATGTACCAGAATCCTCGTTATGGTCCTCTCTACAACATGTGAAGAATCGAGACCTATTTACGGAGGTGTGTACACAATTGGAGGATACGGCGAGGGATACTTTTATCTAACATGGGTGGTAGCATGATCTTAGAATTACCCCTCTCCGCTTTAGGCGTTATACATACTCTAAATGTTTCTTTGTATTTAACATTTTTATTTTTTGTTTGTGTGAGAAGACTTTATTTTTATTTTTTCTACAAAGTTGATCAAACTTTACGAGGCTTAACTTCAGTCAAATCTTATATGCGAACTAAAAAGGACCGGAGGGAGTATATGATAAGCAATCCAAACTACTCAAAAAAAAAGACCTTATTTGAGTTTGTGCATCTTAATTATACAAAAACCGAATGTAATGCTTAAATCTTTGAAATAATAAAAGTCCCTTTTTTCAAAAAAGTGAAAAATTATCAGTTCAGACGCACATACTCTTTCGGCATGAATGAAAAGACAAACAGGACCATTTATTGCTGTTTTTTTTTTACACACGCAGCTCAAAGCTCGATTTGGAGCTTTATGACATAACACACGGTCAAGCATTGCTGTTTTTGTTTTAGAGAGTCCGATGGCCTGTTAGTGGTGTTACCTACTTACTACTCCCATGCGTTGGTTTCGTGTTGGAAAGAGCATATCTAGTGATATCACTTTTAGATGATACACCGTGACATCATAGCTGCTTAGAGCATATCTAATTCTGTTTGAATGCTGGTATCATGGTAATCTGAGCGGGTATCACTAGATATATATTCTCATGCGTCACACTTGTCTATCCACTGATGCCTCAGCGACTGGCACAACCACAAAACACAAAAGCGTTTGTTTGGTGCTCCGTCGTTAGTACTTCAGTGGTATTATTCAAGGATAAAGCTCATGTGGATGTCAAGAGCCCGCAACGTAAGGTCACAGCCTCTGCTGCCGCGTTGCAGTGCATTTTAGATCATCTTTAATAGATGACCAACTTTTGAATCTTCTGAGACAAACAGCTCTCCAACACATGATCCATATGTAAAAAGAAAAATCTCCACCTCCCGGAGATGTAAAATACGACACCTCGCGGTGCAAATTTACATCGCCAGAGTTAGGAGATGTAAAAAACCGCGGCCGCGCGCCAACGCCCAACCACCCTTCAGTTCATTTCCTCCTTCTTCCTCCCGCCCGCCACAGCTTCCCGACGCCGCCCCGCCGCAGATCCAGCCCCATCCCAACCCTCGACGCCGATTCCATCCCGCCTGGGCCGCCGTCCGCTGTCCTACGGGTGGATTGGGTCGTCGCCGCACCGAGCCCCGGCCCCGTCCGCCTTCGCTCTGGCCGCCTCCGCCCCGCCCCGGCCCCGTCCGCCTCAGCCCGCCCGCCTTCGACCCGTCCGCCTCCGCTCCGGCCTCCGCCCGCCCTGCCCGCACTACACGCCGCCGCCGCATGCCCTTGCCCGCACTGCACGCCGCCGCCCTGCTCCATCCGCCTCCGCCCCGCCTGCACGCCACCACCCCGGCCTCTCTCCACCCGCCGCCGCCCCGACTCGCTCCGGCCGCCGCCACCACCCGATGGCACCGAAGAAGACGCCGAAGGGAAAGTCGGGTTTTTTCGAAATTGAGGGCAAAGCCCTCCAGGAACTTCGGAGTGGAGTTCTCTGACGCCGGGCGGCGTTGGTGGCTCGGCACGTATCGCACCGCCGAAGAGGCCACGCGTGCCTACGACGTGGCGGTGTGGCGTGCCGGATGGCAGAAGACGGGCATCAACTTCCTGGAGATCGAGACCTAGGCGGTGACGGAGTGGCTCGTGCTGTAGGGCATCCGGATGGAGGAGATGTCGGCGAAGAAGAAGAAGAAGAAGAAGAAGAGACCGGCGATTGTCGTCACTCCCGGCGAGAGCGACAAGGCGGTGATGGCTCGGTTTGCGAGGGAGCATCCCGAGTACGTCCAGGCCGAGCAGGAGTTCTACTGGAAGCGTGATGCCGAGGAGAAGAAGAAGGAGGAGGAGGAGGATGACGTAAAGAAGGAGGACGAGGCCGGCTCCTCGATGATGATCCCCATCGAGTCATCGTTGGAGGAGGACGAGGAGTTCTGGGGGCTCTCGGATGACTCTGAAGAGTCGTACCGGATGCCCTCGGACGACGAGTAGTTCTGCTAGTTTAAATTTATGTCATCTATGTTTGAATTTGATGTTTGAACTATCTTGAGATGAAGTAGTAGTTGGTCGTTTTCATAATTTTACATCTTCGTTTTGGACCATCTGTTGGAGTTGCTCTTTTACATCTTCGTTTTGGACCATCTATTGGAGTTGAGCCTTTTTCGAAGATGTAAAAATCACTTTTTGGTGATGCAATGTAAAAATCACTTTTTGGTGATGCAAATTTTTACATCACCAATTTGGAGCACCAAAATATACATCATCTATTGAAGATGCTCTTAGCGTACAACATTTAATTTCCCCGCAAATAAATAAAATAAGCATACAACATTTAAAGCGGTATCTAAGGGCATCTTCAAGTCGGACCCGTAAACCTCCCGTTACCGTCCGGACCGCGGAAGCCATCCAACGCCGGCCATATCGGTCCATGAAGTGGTCCGTACGTGATTTCTCCCGCAAATCGGAGACAAAGTGGGGAGGTTTGCGGGAGTCCGGACCGCTCTCAAGCCCGCTTCTGACCGCCCTGCCCTACAAAAAACCCGTCACCTGCCCCTCATGTGCTTTCCTTCCGATGCACGTGCCGCTTACCACGTCGCATTCATACCGGCCCAAAGCACGCGAAGGTCGGCAATGATGACGCGGTGTGACCAGAGGGGGGAGGGCGGCGCTGACCGATGTGATCTCTCGGCAGTCGTCGCTTCAATGCGAACGCACGTTCGCCAGGAACCAACTCCGGCCGTTGCGCCGCATTGAAGTGGCTGATCGACCCTTCGCATGGCTGGCCGTGACTATTTAAGCCACGCTCCGGCGTGATCCACATCACACCCTCCTCCTTCCTCATACTACTCCTCCTCGTCGCACCCCCTCCTCCATATCTCCGACGATGGGCAAGTCCTGGGCACTGGCGCCCGCAAGAGGTTCTGGGGCGGGATTTGGCGGCTCGTGGAGACGCCGCCCTCGACCTCCGGGGCCGTCGTTCTCGTTGGCAGGCGGCGACTCGACGTGGGTGGAGATCGTCATCTCCTCCGCCGACCAGGAGGACCAGCAGCCGCCGCCGCCGCCGCAGTCCACGCCAGCGGTGCCGGGCCATGTCTACGCCGGCCCCGATGCGGAGTTCGAGGAGGAAATGGAGCTGATGCTCCATCGCTCCGTTGTCCACACCAACAGCCCGGCCCCGCCACCTGGGGGCACTCCTCCTCGTGAAGCTGGAGCCGGCATCCCCTCCATGCTCTCCGCCGCCGCCCTGCCCAAGGCGCGCGGGTGCATTCAACACTACCTCTGCGGCGGCTCCTCGTCGTCATCGTCCCGGAGCGCCATGACGGCGTAGGAGTACGCCTACCGGGAGCAGCTCCGGCGGGACTGGCGCAATGCCGCGCGCCGATCCCAGTTCTCGGACTCCGACGTCCCGCTCCCACACATCGCGACGGACCTATACCTGGCGCACGCCTGGGCCCTAGACCGCTCCGTGGCAACGTCGAAGACGGCCAAGCACCGTCTCCGCTGCCTCGATGGGGATATGGCCAAGTACGGCAAGGAATGGTCCCTCGTCGAGATCGCCGCCGTCGCCAACGACGACGCCTTCAACGACCGCCGCTCTCTCCCCCAACCCACGTTATCGGTGGTCGCGGGCGCACTGCGCACGGTGCGGGAGGAAGCGGAGAGGATCATCGGCGAGCGTCAGGCGGCCGCCAGGAAGCCCTGTCGCGGCGCGACCACCTTCCGTAGCCCCAAACCCAACGACTCCAACTCCAACGGCGGGTCGGGCGACAATGAGGGAGGAGGAGGAGCCGGCCAGCCTGGCATTGGCTACGAGGTCACCGTAAAGTATAGGATGGTTTAGGGTTTTAGTTAACTGGACGAAATATCGTCCAGTTTTATAAGCAAATTATCCTACGTTCAATGAAATCCGATGTGTTTATATCAAAATTCATCGTGTTTGCACGAATTTCACCCGGTTGATTTGAATTGTTGTGAAAATGTATGCAGCTAGCATTGGATGAGTCCACCCGCATCTGTGTTCGCAGACTGGTCCCCTGTCTGTGGATGAATGTGGGAGGTTTTTTCGGGTTGCCTTTGGAGATGCCTTAACAAGTTTCATTGTATTTCCCGAGTACTCTCTCCGTTTCGAATTATAAGATATTCTTACTTTTTCTTAATCAAATATATATAGACGTGTTTTGATGTGTTTGTTCACTCATTTCAATTCGTATGTAGTCCATATTGATATATCCAAAACATATTAGAATTGAAAACAAAAGGGATACGTAACAAATCACATACGTTTAGCCTATCTATCGAGAATCATTCTCGCACTAGGACTAAAAGTGGAACATTTCTAGAAGTTACCAAAAGGAACACTTGTCCATGTGGATGAACTGCACTAGAACTACTAACCACCTTGCGTAAGAGAAGACATCGTTTATCCCTATCAATATGATTACCTTTTTCTGTTAGGAACGGCAATAAAAGGAAATTAAGAGAAGGAAAAGCAACAATTGGATCCACGATACTTGCTAAGGCCTGGCTAACTTTTGAGTTGTCGTTTTCCCGAGCTTTCGTCTTCTGGTTTGCGATGCGATGTCACGTTCATGATAAGAAATATACTAACATGGGTTCCGCCCACTACGGGCAGGGCTCTATCCACTCTTCCACATGTTACAAGTAACTGGGGAAATCTATCCCCTCTGGTCCACGGATAGTCGTTACCGTACAAAGTGACAATCCCTGGGCTAACATTTTGCTAATTGTATCTTCTCGTAAATTTGGATGTTCTTTCCTTTTATTTACAAGACATAGTTTGCAGTCGCCATCGTGGACCTTGTAGTGATTTGATCTCTGTCAGGTGTAAAACACTGCAAAAGTGACGTGATATATACGAAATGGGCATATCACCCCACTTTATAGAGAAAGCACAAGCGGCACGATAGATAAGAGCCCATAGAACGAAGAAGCTGAAAAACATCCTTGCATGAATGCTTTCTGGAGATTTCTCGGGCGATCGAGGAATAATACTTACCTGCACAGTTTGGGTATGTTTGGATGGTGGCCAACACTCACGCCCTATCAACTTTCTGGTCATGACAAAAAAAAAAATTGGTCTATGTTTGGATAGCTACCAATGTTTTTGTACCCATTCTATTTTTTTTCTAGCCGTTGTTGACCAATTCAAAGGCAAGCAAAAGTTCCATCAAAATTTTGGCTAGTCAACTATTTTGTCGTAGAAGTTAGGCTAAAACCAAACACATCAATTCTAACTAACAAGATTGCCAAGGTGATCCTCTAGAATTTTGTAGTCTCATACTCATATTGCTCATCGAAAATTCCCCCAAAAGAAAACCTCACAAAAAAATACTGATCACCGAAAGACAACATATATCGTAAATATAGGGAAAAAGATAGATTGTCCAATTATGTACAACATCTGATATTGGAAGTACAAACGCAAATGCTCTCGACTATTGTCTCCATATTTGACGGTTCCCACATGCCTGCTTGCTAGAGACATGTCACGTAGTATGCAAAGAAGCACACTTTCAAGCATATCACGAACTAAGCATCATTATTACATTCGATAATAGAGAAGTAGTGGAGCTATGTGTACGAATGGAGAACTGGAAATAATTAACACTTGGAACGACTCTGCCGGTGGTTCACGAGCCACTCAACGTTGATGATTGGCATAGAACAATTATTTATGCTAGTGTACTCCATCATGGGGATATATATCCGGAGACCACTTGAATTAGTGATAGGATTTGTATGACCATGAGTCCTCTGAAGCCAACCTCTCTCTAGTCCTGCTTTCCATTGTTGAATCCATTGTCGACTCCTTTCTGAACGTCGCTGCCTGCCAACTCCTTCAGCTGTTCGATGCAATGATACAAAAACAAACAAAGTTAAGATAATACCAGATGTTTGCCTCCTCAACAAATCCTAGGATGCAGGTAGTCTGTAAAATAAATACCTTCATTTTTGTTTCCCTATGTACTGAGTCATATTACAGTTTAAGAGAATAAGAATTGACAATATAAACTTATAAACTTTCCCTATAGCTAACTGATAATTAAGGGTATGGGTGCGTGTATGTATTATATACTCCCTCCATTTACAAATATGAGATGGTTTGGAAATCTCAATATGGACTACATATGGACTAAAATGAATGAACACACACACTAAAATGTATTTATATACATCCGATTCACAAAAAATTAGACCATCTTATATTTGTGAAGGGAGGGAGTCCATCCCACCAACATGAATAATTTTAAACTTATTTCTTAAGGAAAAAATATCAGGAATTGTTCACAAGTACAGGAAAATAATAATCATAGTGGAAATCCAAAATCAATCTATCCAACCTATGGTTGGTGGGAGTCAAATAATGTTCTTTAGCAGAGAACCAAGATGCCACGCCCTAGGAAGGGGACAAGTGGCCCTAGAAAGTGGACAAGTTTTCAAGGAAAAAGAGCCAGCATATCACACTATTATTGTAACAGTTGGCGTGAAATATTATTATGCTTAAGCATAGATAATGTTGATTGTTGAAAAGACGCTTCTTAAAAAAAAGATTGGTAGAAGCTTACCTTTGCCAGAGTTGCCTTGTGATATCTGTAGCCCTAAAAAAAGATCGAAAGATGACTTAGTGACCTGCCATCAGTTCTTAATTCATATGGTTTTAAATCATTCAAGTGTAAGATAGTAGAACTCTAGATACCTTGTCCGTTCCATAAATATAATCACAGTAGGTGAAAACAGGAGCGAAGTTGCTCTTGCTCTGTCCTCCTATGTAGTGATGGTAGTCATGGTGCTCCGCCCCTCCATAGAACGGTATATACTTCTCAGCGTTGAATGGCAACTTAAATCTGTAGTCAAAGAATTATTATACAAGACACATGTTACAAAGCTTGTTTTTTCTCCGGTCACAAAAGAACATGTTTATAGTTAATTTGATTGGTCTCAATATGTTTAGAAATGAAACAAGTCAGATATCTGAATTCAAGAAGAAAAAAAGCCCGTTAGATGGAGTGAAGTGATGTTACCCGCTATGTATGTTGAGGCTCTCAACCAAACGTGCAGCAAACCAAATCCACAGCGTGGTAACATGGCATGGGACGAGAGCAGGGCCAGCCAAGGAGGGCACGGCAAGGATGAGCATCTCAGCCCAGTGTCCATACCATGCGGCATACGCCATAGGTGCCGTGAACTCATGGTGAACATGGTGGATCTTTTCGTAGCCCCATTTTGTGTGCAACAGCCGATGGAGCCAGTAGTTCAGATAGTCTTCCACCAAGAAGTATACCGTCAGTTGTGCCGCTATCTCCCCCATTGACGGCAATGGAAGTCCCGTCCGTATGTCCATTATCTAACAAACACACAATATAGAAACTGAGTTGTTTTCTTGGAAGTTTGTTCTCTAGGCACTTAAATTTCTTATGGCATATATAGGTGCTTTCCTAGTTACTTCGCATGTTTTTTTTTTGCGAATGATTCTTCTCATGTTCTTACTCTTAGTGTTTTTCAGTCATTGGATTTCTAAATAGTTACATCTACATCAGTTCAAATTTCTATGCACCATGTCCATGTATGTTTTATATATCTATCAATTTTAGGTAGCTAATACTCATCCAGATAAAAGACCTAAGTTACGTCTCTGAACCTTTATCCAACGAGGCTCAGCTTGCAGTTGCTGAACTGTGCTGTACTGGACTTATTTTACACTCTTCTGCGTACAAATAGCGACAGAAATAGGGAAAAAATTGTTAGCAAACAGTAGAACATACAAAAATTGGTCAGTCACACGAGATTATAATAATCTACATCAACGCCATATAGAGCATGAATCTTTACTAATTAATAACAGGCTAGTGCACAGTATTTATCTAGTGATTTGTTTTTCAATCTAAATTCAGGTCCAGAAGTTTCGATTGAAAATTAAGTGTCTACTCAAAGATTCCAACGTTCACATGCAATTTCCATCTTCTAACTCGGTAATAGTAGGCGAGATCTAAGTCATTACTCCAGTTTCATTTTTATGTTTTTTTTTCATGAACAAAAAACCTAATTTCCTAATTATAACCAGTAAGTCACAATGCAAGAGGTGTAGTAGACCTTGGCGGCAGGATACGAGATGAGTTGGTATGGTCCGATGATGAGCAGCGAGACCCGAACGGCGTCCATGTAGCAGCGGAAGAAGGTGGCCGGCGGGTGCTGCACCTTGGGCTGCAGCTTGTACGGTGCGGCGGCGGCCGGCGCGGCGAGGTCGAAGAGGGCGAGGGGCAGCGGCGCCAGCGTGTAGACGACCAATGTGATGGCGATGTTGGGCCAGTGAAGGTAGCGGTCCGGCACCGACGCCGAGTAGCGGAGCCACGCGGCCTCCGCCCACGTCAGGGCGCGGCCGAGCGCCGCCTCCGCCTCGCCGGCCGTCGCGTACGGCAGCATCTTACCGGCGTCGATCGATCTCGGGAGAGGAAGGAAGGGTTCTATCTGTTGCTCTGCTCCGGGATCGGGGCAGAGGCCGTTGCGCACCTTGGAAAGTTTCCGCGTCCACGCTATGGGTGGCTAGTTATACTCGCGTCACTTGAAGAGGAGGCCGGGCGTACGTGTAGATGCGCTCTGACCCGCGGGACGTGACGGAGTGAGCAATCGGAGGGCTTGCATGTTGCCTTATTTATAGTGGATGTTAGTTAGCTAGGGCAAATGCAATTGCGTGACTCCAGATTCCTGAGTCACCCATTGCCGTTGATGAGCCCAGCGAAAAAGTAGCACTACTAAGATGAGATAAACATTACTCTTGTTTGTTAGATATAATGATAAGGACCACGATATGATTTTTCTGTTGTGGATGATTCCTCTCACGTCTAAGCTAGCACCATTTTTTTCCTCCACGTCCCATCTTCGATCACATGCATGTTCACTAAATAAAACAGGTGCAACAAGACGTGACAAAAGATCGTCTTTTTCTAGCACCGTGGATGCCTTAAAAAAGAGTCTAAAGTCTAATTGGTTCACACCACCAATTTTGTATTTTTTAGGGGTAAAGGCCAACTTTATACATATATTTTTGTATTTTTTAGGCTGTCCAACTTTATATATATTGATCAAAAAGAAGGAATACTTTTCTCCAGACCGGACCACTGGCTTAGCCAGGACCGGGCCAGGCCCTAGGCAAGCCCCAGGCCGAATATGTGCTACAGTATCGAAGATGCTATACCAATGAAGAAGGAATCCGGCGTCACGTCTCGGCCCGTGGCCCGGCTAGTCTGGGGCCTGGCTACACCTTTGCTTAGAACTATCTTCCCCCAAAACAATTGACTGAGACCCCTCACTTTCTCAAAAAAAGAAAAGACTGAGACCCCTCACAAAAATTTGATTGAGTCATTTTAGGTATTAATAAAAAAAGCTGTCATCATTTTGGATTTTTTTTTTGCCATGCCATTTTAGCGCTAGCAGGATTGGGTCATTTAAGCTTAACTAGCTAATTGTCCGTGCATTGCGCATATATATTTTTTGCGGTTCAACACCAAGCATGTCCAATGTACACCTCACACCCATCATATTTTAGATTTTGATAAGATTTAATTTTAGTTGAGGATAGCGAAAATTGTCATCTTCGTACTCTCGTCATGTTGCATGCCACTTGGTTGTTTTCTTTTCCTATTTCACTTATGCTTTTTATGGGCATGATTGTGATGTTGCTCCAGCCATCTTAGTTGCTTTGCCACTGTGGTTCTGGTTGTATGGGTGTTTGATTTAGGACGCCGATAAGTGCCACATGTGTGGACGTTAGGGAGTCCGCCCACACATTTTGTGTGGTGTATAAGAGGAACAGCCCACACACCTACGTGTGGGCAAAATAATTAGCGCCCACACGCCTCTTTTTTCCCCTACCGATCCCTCTCACACGCGTGCGTGTGGGCGAAGTTGATAACGCCCACACGCCCGTATGTCAGGTCTCGTACCTCCTGGTCCCGCACGCCACGCGTGACGGTCACCACGCGCCCGCAGTTGCCATGGTCCAGACCCTCGTCCATGTTCGTTTAATTGCAGTTGCCATGTCGCTGAACTACGGTTACCATGTCGGACAACTGCAGTTGACATGGTTGCTCAACTGCAGTTGCCATGTATGGTCTGATCTAATGTAGTTGCCATGATTTCATAATTTTAGGAGTTGCCACATACTAACACTAGGCAGTTGAGAGAGTTGCCATGTGCTCACAAACATGCTAGGGCAGTTGCCATGTAAAAAGGAAGAGTTGACATCTACTTACGTGCATGTTAGGGTAGTTGCCATGTACATGCACGTTAGGGCAGTTGCCATGTACCATGCAAAAACATATGGCAACTCGGTAAAAGAGAGTTGCCATCTGCTTACGTGCACACTAGGCAGTTGCCATGTACCCTGCAAAACACATGGCAAACTCGGGTAAAAAAAGAGAGTTGCCACCTGCTTATAAAAGCACACTAGGGGCAGTTGCCATGTGCAGTGCAAAAACACATGGCAACTAGCAACTTGGGTGTGGGAGAGGAGAAGGGCGTGTGGGCAAGATGCCAAATGCCCACACACTAGCCCTTGTGTGTGCGTGCAAAGTGGCGTGTGGGCGAACTACTGAACGCCCACACACCAGCCCCTCCTGTGTGGTGAAACGGCCGTGTGGGCGACCGGCTGAACGCCCACACACCAGGCTAGTCCTACGTGGCACTAGAAACATGCCAAGATTCGTGCCCTCACGAACGGACGCGGATCCACGCATGTGGGCGAGATGCAAACACCCACACGTTTGGGCGTTAACATTTCCGTTGATTTATTTATAAAATGGGGTGAAAGCCTATTTCGAGAGAAGGCAAAGAATTTTTTGATTTAGTTGAGGTTATGGTAAGATTTGATTTGATTAAGGTATGGAAAGGAAAAGGCAAGAAAAGTTTTGATTTGGTTGAGATTTTGCAAAGATTTATTTGATTTGATTTAGTTAATGTAGAACATGATTTTGAAAAGTACCGATTTACCTTATATTATCACAAGTTTTTGTATTTATGTTGGTCTTTATTTTGTGCGGCATTAGTTGAGACTATCAAAAAAATCAACCAAAAGCCAAAGGGTCGTGGGAGGAGAATACTGAGGGATGAGGTGAACCGAACCTACCAACACCTAGAGACTAGTGGTCCCTGGCGGCTAGAACCCTAGTCGCCGCCAGGAGAGGCCAATCTTCCAGTGCCACCCTCCGGCGGCTCCCCTTCGTCGGTGACCTCAGTTGTCGGTGGTGAGGGGGGACACTGGGTCCACGCGTGTGGATCGTTTTTACTCTCTCATGGTCTAGGTTTTTAGGCTGTTCATCGTTTTGGCTTCGGTGACGACGATGATGACACTGAATAAAGATTCTTTGGATCCTTCCCTGACAAGGCCATCGGTTCTATGGTTGGGGTTGGATTTGGAAACTAGGTTGTTCAAGTAAGGATAGCGTGGCGGCGGCATCCTCGTAGTGGACCTATGTCCTCGGGCTCCGCCGTTGCGACGACGTTTGCTCCAGCTTCGGCGCAGAGCTTGGGTGGTAGTCCAGGAGCGGATGCAGATTATGGTGTGCATTGACGACATATGGAAGACGCGACATGTGTTGTGTTCGTGGTTCGTGGATGACAGGTATGGTTTCCTGCTTCGGCGTCTTAGTCGTGGTGGGGTGTGATGTCTACTACACAACTTAGTCGTGTTGGGCCTCCATGAAGGAAATATGCCCTAGAGGCAATAATAAAGTTGTTATTTATATTTCCTCAAATCATGATAAATGTTTATTATTCATGCTAGAATTGTATTAACCGGACACTTAGTACATGTGTGAATACATAGATAAACAGAGTGTCCCTAGTATGCATCTACTTGACTAGCTCGTTAATCAAAGATGGTTAAGTTTCCTAGCCATAGACATGTGTTGTCATTTGATGAACAGGATCACATCATTAGAGAATTATGTGATGGACAAGATCCATCCGTTAGCTTAGCATAATGATCGTTTAGTTTTTCTGCTATTGCTTTCTTCACGACTTATACATCTTCCTCACACTATGAGATTATGCAACTCTTGAATACCGGAGGAACACCTTATGTGCTATCAAACGTCACAATGTAACGGGGTGATTATAAAGATGCTCTACAGGTGTCTCCGATGGTGTTTGTTGAGTTGGCATAGATCGAGATTAGGATTTTTTACTTCGTGTATCGGAGAGGTATCTCCGGGCCCTCTCGGTAATGCACATCACTATGAGCCTTGCAAGCAATGTGACTAATGAGTTAGTCATGGGATGATGCATTACGGAACGACTAAAGAGACTTGCCTGTGAAGAGATTGAACTAGGTATGATGATACCGACGATCGAATCTCGGGCAAGTAACATACCGATGACAAAGGGAACAACGTATGTTGTTATGCGGTTTGACTGATAAAGATCTTTGTAGAATATGTAGGAGCCAATATGAGCATCCAGGTTCCGCTATTGGTTATTGACCGGAGATGTGTCTCGGTCATGTCTACATAGTTCTCGAACCTGTAGGGTCCGCACACTTAACGTTCGATGATGATTTGTATTATGAGTTATGTGATTTGATGACCGAAGGTTGTTCAGAGTCCCGATGAGATCACGGACATGACGAGGAGTCTCGAAATGGTCGAGACATAAAGATTCATATATTGGAAGGTTACATTCAGACACCGGGATGGTTCAGGTTGTTTCGGATGAGCTTCGGAGTACCGGGGGTTACCGGAACCCCCCCCCCCCCCCCGAAAAGTTATTGGGCCTCACGGGTCTAGTGGTGAAAGAGAGGAGGCCTGCCAAGGAGTGCCCCCCCCAAGCCCAATCCGAATTGGGTTAGGGTTGGGGGGCGGCCCCCCTTTCCTTCTCTCCTCCTTCTCCTTCCCTCCTTCTCCTACTAGGAATAGGAAAGAGGAGGAGTCCTAGTAGGATTCCCCACACCTGGCGCGCCCCCTTAGGGCCGGCCACCTCTTCCCTACCCTCCTCTATATACGTGGCCAGGGGGCACCCCATAGACACACAAGTTGATCTTTTAGCCGTGTGCGGTGCCCCCCTCCACAATTACACACCTTAGTCATATCGTTGTAGTGCTTAGGCGAAGCCCTGCGTCGGTAACTTCATCATCACCGTCACCATGCCGTCATGATGACGGAACTCTCTCTCGTCCTCAACTGGATCAAGAGTTCGAGGGACGTCATCGAGCTGAACGTGTGCTGATCGCAGAGGTGCCGTGCGTTCAGTACTTGGATCTGTTGAATTGCAAAGACGTTCGACTACATCAACTGTGTTACTAAACGCTTCCGCTTTCGGTCTACGAGGGTACGTAGGCACACTCTCCCCTCTCGTTTCTATGCATATCCTAGATAGATCTTGCATGATCGTAGATATTTTTTTTTTGAAATATTGCGTTCCCCAACAGTGGCATCCGAGCCAGGTCTATGCGTAGATGGTATATGCACGAGTAGAACACAATGAGTTGTGGGTGATAATAGTCATACTGCTTACTAGCATGTCTTACTTTGATTCGGCGGTATTGTTGGATGAAGCAGCCTAGACCGACATTACATGACCACATTCATGAGACTGGTTCTACCGACGTGCTTAGCACGCAGGTGGCTAGTGGGTGTCTGTTTCTCCAACTTTAGTTGAATCGAGTTTGACTACGCCCGGTCCTTGTTGAAGGTTAAAACAACACACATGACAAAAAATCATTGTGCTTTTGATGCGTAGCTAAGAACTGTTCTTGCTAGAAGCCCGTAGCAGCCACGTAAAACTTGCAACAACAAAGTAGAGGACGTTTAACTTGTTTTTGCAGGGCATGTTGTGATGTGATATGGTCAAGACGTGATGATATAAATTGTTGTATGAGATGATCATGTTTTGTAACAGTTATCGACAACTGGCAGGAGCCATATGGTTGTCACTTTATTGTATGAAATGCAATCGCCATGTAATTTCTTTACTTTATCACTAAGTGGTAGTGATAGTTGTAGAAGCAATAGTTGGCGAGACGACAATGATGCTACGATGGAGATCAAGATGTCAAGCCGATGACGATGGTGATCATGACGGTGCTTTGGAGATGGAGATCAAAAGCACAAGATGATGATGGCCATATCATATCACTTATTTTGATTGCATGTGATGTTTATCCTTTATGCATCTTATTTTGCTTAGTACGGCGGTAGCATTATAAGATGATCTCTCACTAAATTTCAAGGTACAAGTGTTCTCCCTGAGTATGCACCGTTGCTACAGTTCGTCGTGCCGAGACACCACGTGATGATCAGGTGTGATAAGCTCTACGTTCACATACAATGGGTGCAACCAGTTTTGCACAAGCAGAATACTCAGGTTAAACTTGACGAGCCTAGCATATGCAGATATGGCCTCGGAACACTAAGATCGAAAGGTCGAGCGTGAATCATATAGTAGATATGATCAACATAGTGATGTTCACCATTGAAAACTTCTCCATCTCACGTGATGATCGGACATGGTTTAGTTGATATGGATCACGTGATCATTTAGATGACTAGAGGGATGTCTATCTAAGTGGGAGTTCTTAAGTAATATGATTAATTGAACTTTAATTTATCATGAACTTAGTACCTGATAGTGTTTTGCATGTCTATGTTGATGTAGATAAATGGCTTGTGCCACTGTTCCTTTGAATTTTAATGCGTTCCTAGAGAAAGCTAAGTTGAAAGATGATGGTAGCAACTACACGGACTGGATCCGTAACTTGAGGATTATCCTCATTGCTGCACAGAAGAATTACGTCCTGGAAGGACAGCTAGGTGCAAAGCCCATTGCAAGAGCAACTCTAGATGGTATGAACGTCTGGCAGAGCAAAGCTGATGACTACTCGATAGTTCAGTGTGCCATGCTTTAAGGCTTAGAATCAGGACTTCAATGACGTTTTGAACGTCATGGAGCATATGAGATGTTCCAGGAGTTGAAGTTAATATTTCAAGCAAATGCCCGGATTGAGAGATATGAAGTCTCCAATAAGTTCTACAGCTGCAAAATGGAGGAGAATATTTCTGTCAGTGAAGATATACTCAGAATGTCTGGGTACCACAACCACTTGACTCAACTGGGAGTTAATCTTCCTCATGATAGTGTCATTGACAGAGTTCTTCAATCACTGCCACCAAGCTACAAGAGCTTCGTGATGAACTATAATATGCAAGGGATGGATAAGACAATTCCCAAGCTCTTCACAATGCTAAAGGCCGTGGAGGTAGAAATCAAGAAGGAGCATCAAGTGTTGATGGTTAACAAGACCACTAGTTTCAAGAAAAGGGCAAAGGGAAGAAGAGGAACTTCAAGAAGAACGACAAGCAAGTTGCTGCTCAAGTCAAGAAGCCCAGGTCTGGACCTAAGCCTGAGATTGAGTGCTTCTACTGCAAAGGGACTAGTCACTGGAAGCGGAACTGCCCCAAGTATTTGGCGGATAAGAAGGATGGCAA
Source organism: Triticum aestivum (assembly GCF_018294505.1). Classification (NCBI taxonomy): domain Eukaryota; kingdom Viridiplantae; phylum Streptophyta; class Magnoliopsida; order Poales; family Poaceae; genus Triticum; species Triticum aestivum. The sequence continues at coordinate 519,220,434 of NC_057803.1, read as the reverse complement.
AGTGAAAGGTATATTTGATATACATGTTATTGATGTGTACCTTACTAATGCTTGCAGTAGTGCCTGGGCATTTGATACTGATTCTGTTGCTCATATTTGCAACTCAAAACAGGGGCTACGGATTAAGCGAAGATTGGCTAAGGACGAGGTGACGATGCGCGTGGGAAATGGTTCCAAAGTCAATGTGATCGCGGTCGGCACGCTACCTCTACATCTACCTTCGGGATTAGTTTTAGACCCTGAATAATTGTTATTTGGTGCCAGTGTTAAGCATGAACATTATATCTGGATCTTGTTTAATGTGAGACGGTTATTCATTTAAATCGGAGAATAATGGTTGTTCTATTTATATGAGTAATATCTTTTATGGTCATGCACCCTTGATGAGTGGTCTATTTTTATTGAATCTCGATAGTAGTGATACACATATTCATAGTATTTAAGCCAAAAGATATAAGTTTAATAATGATAGTGCAACTTATTTGTGGCACTGCCGTTTAGGTCATATTGGTGTAAAGCGCATGAAGAAACTCCATGCCGATGGGCTTTTGGAATCATTTAATTATGAATCACTTGATGCTTGTGAACCATGCCTCATGGACAAGATGACTAAGACTCCGTTCCCCGGAACAATGGAGCGAGCAAGAGACGTATTGGAAACAATACATACTCAGGTATGCGGTTCGATGAGTGTTGATGCTTGCGACGAGTATTGTTATTTCCCGACCTTCACTGATGATTTGAGCAGATATGGGTATATCTACTTGATGAAAGATAAGTCTGAAACATTTGAATAGTTCAAAGAATTTTAGAGTGAAGTAGAAAATCATCGTAATAAGAAAATTAAGTTTCTACGATCTGATCGTGGAGGTGAATATTTGAGTTATGAGTTTGGTCTTCATTTGAAACAATGCGGAATAGTTTTGCAGCTCACGCCACCTAGAACATCATAGCGTAATGGTGTGTCCGAACGTCGTAACCGCACTTTATTAGATATGGTGCAATCTATGATGTCTCTTACTGATTTACCACTATCGTTTTGGGGTTATGCTTTAGAGATGGCTGCATTCACGTTAAATAGGGCACCATCGAAATCCGTTGAGATGACACCATATGAACTGTGGTTTGGCAAGAAACCCAAGTTGTCATTTCTTAAAGTTTGGGGCTACGATGCTTATGTGAAAAAGCTTCAACCGGATAAGCTCGAATGCAAATCGGAGAAATGTGTCTTCATATGATACCCAAAGGATACTGTTGGGTACACCTTCTATCACAGATCCGAAGGCAAGATATTCGTTGCTAAGAATGGATCCTTTCTAGAGAAGGAGTTTCTCTCGAAAGAAGTGAGTGGGAGGAAGTAGAACTTGATAAGGTAATTGTACCTTCTCCCTTATCGGAAAGTAGTTCATCACAGAAATCAGTTCCAGTGATTCCTACACCAATTAGTGAGGAAATTAATGATGATGATGATGAAACTTTTGATCAAGTTACTACCGAACCTCGTAGGTCAACCAGAGTAAGATCCGCACCAGAGTGGTATGGTAATCCTGTTCTGGACGTCATGTTACTTGACCATGACGAACCTACGAACTATGAGGTGAAGGAAATATGCCCTAGAGGCAGTAATAAAGTTGTTATTTATATTTCTTTATATCATTATAAATGTTTATTATTCATGCTAGTATTGTATTAACCGGAAACTTAGTACATGTGTGAATACATAGACAAACAGAGTGTCACTAGTATGCCTCTACTTGACTAGATTGTTGAATCAATGATGGTTATGTTTCCTGACCATGGACATGAGTTGTCATTTTATTAATGGGATCACATCATTAGAGAATGATGTGATTGACTTGACCCATCCATTAGCTTAGCACAATGATCGGTTAGTTTGTTGCTATTGCTTTCTCCATAACTTATACATGTTCCTATGACTATGAGATCATGCAACTCCCGAATACCGGAGGAACACTTTGTGTGCTACCAAACTTCACAACGTAACTGAGTGATTATAGAGGTGCTCTACAGGTGTCTTCGATGGTGTTTGTTGAGTTTGCATGGATTGAGATTAGGATTTGTCAATCCGATTGTCAGAAAGGTATCTCTGGGCCTGATGTCTACTACACAACCTTCTTCTTGTAGACGTTGTTGGGCCTCCAAGTGCAGAGGTTTGTAGGACAGTAGCAAATTTCCCTCGAGTGGATGACCTAAGGTTTATCAATCCGTAGGAGGCGTAGGATGAAGATGGTCTCTCTCAAGCAACCCTACAACCAAATAACAAAGAGTCTCTTGTGTCCCCAACACACCCAATACAATGGTAAATTGTATAGGTGCACTAGTTCGGTGAAGAGATGGTGATACAAGTGCAATATGGATAGTAGATAATAGTTTTTGTAATCTGAAATTATAAAAACAGCAAGGTAGCAAGTGATAAAAGTGAGCGTAAATGGTATTGCAATGATGGTAAACAAGGCCTAGGGTTCATACTTTCACTAGTGTAAGTTCCCTCAACAATACTAACATAATTGGATCACATAACTATCCCTCAACATGCAACAAAGAGTCACTCCAAAGTCACTAATAGCAGAGAACAAATGAAGAGATTATGGTAGGGTACGAAACCACCTCAAAGTTATTCTTTCCAATCAATCCGTTGGGCTATTCCTATAAGTGTCACAAACAGCCCTAGATTTCGTACTAGAATAACACCTTAAGACACAAATCAACCAAAACCCTAATGTCACCTAGATACTCCAATGTCACCTCAAGTATCCGTGGGTATGATTATATGATATGCATCACACAATCTCAGATTCATCTATTCAACCAACACATAGATCCTCAAAGAGTGCCCCAAAGTTCTACCGGAGAATCACGATGAAAACGTGTACCAACCCCTATGCATAGGTTCCCAATGTCACGAAACCCGCAAGTTGGTCACCTTAACATACATCAAGTGGCATGTGGTATCCCATTGTCACCACAGATATCCACGGCAAGACATACATCAAGTGTTCTCAAATCTTTAAAGACTCAATCCAATAAGATAACTTCAAAGGGGAAACTCAATTCATTACAAGAGAGAAGAGGGGGAGGAGAAACATAGGATCCAACTATAATATCAAAGCTCGTGATACATCAAGATCGTATCATCTCAAGAACACGAGAGAGAGAGAGAGATCAAACACATAGCTACTGGTACATACCCTCAGCCCCGAGGGAGAACTACTCCCTCCTCGTCATGGAGAGCACCGGGATGATGAAGATGGCCACCGGAGAGGGATTGCCCCCTCCGGCAGGGTGCCGGAACAGGTCTAGATTGGTTTTCGGTGGCTACGGAGGCTTCTGGCGGCGGAACTCCCGATCTATTGTGCGTTCTGGAAGTTTTAGGTCACGTGAGTATATATGGGTGCAGGGAGGACGTCGAAGGAGCCACGAGGGTCCCACGAGATAGGGGGCGCGCCCTAGGGGGGGCACCCCCACCCTCGTGAGCACCTCGTGTCTCCCCTGATGTGGGGTCCAAGTTCATCAGGTGTGTTTCCTTCCAAAAATAACTTCTCCAGTTGATTTCGTTCCGTTTTGACTCCGTCTGATATTCCTTTTCTTCGAAACACTGAAATGGGCATAAAACAGCAAATCTGGGATGGGCCTCCGGTTAATAGGTTAGTCCCAAACGTAATATAAAAGTGGATAATAAAGCCCAATATTGCCCAAAACAGTAGATAATATAGCATGGAGCAATCAAAAATTATAGATACGTTGGAGACGTATCAGGGCCCTCTCGGTAATGCACATCACTATAAGACTTGCAAGCAATGTGAATAATGAGTTAGTTATGGGATGATGCATTACGAAACGAGTAAATAGACTTACCGGTAACGAGATTGAACTAGGTATTGAGATACCGACGATCGAATCTCGGGCAAGTAACATACCGATGACAAAGGGAACGACATATATCGTTATGCGGTTTGACCAATAAAGATCTTCGTAGAATATGTGGGAGCCAATATGAACATCTAGGTTCCGCTATTGGTTATTGACCGAAGACGTGTCTCGGTCATGTCTACATAGTTCTCGAACCCGTAGGGTCCGCACGCTTAACGTTCGGTGACGATTGGTATTATGAGTTTATGTGTTTTGATGTACCAAAGGTAGTTAGGAGTCCCGGATATGATCACGGACATGACGAGAAGTCTCGAAATGGCTGAGACATAAAGATTGATATATTGGACGGCTATATTCGGACACCGGAAGTGTTCTGGGTGATTTCGGAGAAAACTGGAGTACCGGAGGGTTACCGGAACCCCCCAGGAGAACTAATGGCCCACATGGGCCTTAGTGGAGAGAGAGAGAGGGCCCGCCAGGGTAGGCCACGCGCCCCCTCCCCGTCTGGTCCGAATCGGACTAGGGAAGGGGGGGAGCGGCGCCCCCCTTTCCTTCTCCCTCTCCTCCTTCCTTCCCCCTCCAAGTAGGAGTAGGAAAGGGGAGTCCTACTTCTACTAGGAGGAGGACTCCTCCTCTCCTGGCGCGCCCCAAGGGCCGGCCGGCCTCCCCCCTTGCTCCTTTATATACGGGGCAGGGGGCACCCTAGAACACACAAGTTGATTGTTTCCAATCGTGTCCGGTGCCCCCCTCCACCATAATCCACCTCGAGCATATCATAGCGGTGCTTAGGCGAAGCCCTGTTCTGGTAGCATCATCATCACCATCATCACGCCGTCATGCTGACAAAGCTCTCCCTCGACACTCTGCTGGATCGTGAGTTCGTGGGATGTCACCGAGCCGAACGTGTGCAGAACGCGAAGGTGTCGTACTTTCGGTACTAGGATCGGTCGATCGTGAAGACTCACGACTACATCAACCGCGTTGTCATAGCGCTTCCGCTTACGGTCTACGAGGGTACATGGACAACACTCTTCCCCTCTCGTTGCTATGCATCACCATGATCTTGCGTGTGCGTAGGAAATTTGTTGAAATTACTGCGTTCCCCAACAGTGGCATCCGAGCAAGGTCTATGCGTAGATGTTATATGCACGAGTAGAACACAAAGGAGTTGTGGGCGTGGGTATATACATATTGCTTGCCGTCACTAGTTGATTCTTGATTAAGCGGTATTGTTGGATGAAGTGGCTCAGACCGACATTATGTGTACGCTTACGCGAGACTGGTTCTACCGACGTGCTTTGCACACAAGTGGCTAGTGGGTGTCTGTTTCTCCAAATTTAGTTGAATCGGATTCAATGAACATGGTTCTTTCTGAAGATCAAAAAGCAATCACTATACCGCATTGTGGTTTTTGATGCGTAGGTAAGAATGGCTCTTGCTCGGCCCATAGCAGCCACGTAAAACTTGCAACAACAAAGTAGAGGACGTCTAACTTGTTTTTGCAGGGCATGTTGTGATGTGATATGGTCAAGATATGATGCTAAATTTTATTGTATGAGATGATCATGTTTTGTAACACAGTTATCGGCAACTGGCAGGAGCCATATGGTTGTCGCTTTATTGTATGAAATGCATTCGCCATGTAATTGCTTTACTTTATCACTAAGCGGTAGCGATAGTCATAGAAGCAATAGTTGGTGAGACGACAACGATGCTTTGATGGAGATCAAGGTGTCAATCCAGTGACGATGGTGATCATGACGGTGCTTTGGAGATGGAGATCAAAGGCACAAGATGATGATGGCCATATCATATCATTTATATTGATTGCATGTGATGTTTATCCTTTATGCATCTTATTTTGCTTAGTTCGATGGTAGCATTATAAGATGATCTCTCACTAAATTTCAAGGCATAAGTGTTCTCCCAGAGTATGCACTGTTGCAACAGTTCGTCGTGCCGAGACACCACGTGATGATCGGGTGTGATAAGCTCTACATTCACATACAATGGGTGGAAGTCAGTTTTGCACAGGCAGAATACTCGGGTTAAACTTGACGAGCCTAGCATATGTAGATATGGCCTCGGAACACTGGAGACCGAAAGTTCGAGCGTGAATCATATAGTAGATATGATCAACATAATGATGTTCACCATTGAATACTACTCCATCTCACGTGATGATCGGACATGGTTTAGTTGATTTGGATCACGTGATCATTTAGATGACTAGAGGGATGTCTATATAAGTGGGAGTTCTTAAGTAATATGATTAATTGAACTTTAATTTATCATGAACTTAGTCCTGATAGTATTTGCATAACTATCTTGTAGATCAATAGCTCGCGATGTAGCTCCCCGTTTTTTTGATATGTTCCTAGAGAAAAAACTATGTTGAAAGATGATAGTAGCAATGATGCGAACTAGGTCCATGATCTGAGGATTATCCTCATTGCTGTACAGAAGAATTATGTCCTTGATGCACCACTAGGTGATAGACCTATTGCAAGAGCAGATGCAGACGTTATGAATGTTTGACAAGCTCGGTATGATGACTACTTGATAGTTTAGTGCACCATGCTTTACGGCTTAGAACCGGGACTTCAAAAATGTTTTGAATGCCACGGAGCATACAAGATGTTCCAAGAGTTGAAATTGGTATCTCATACTCATGCCCATGTCAAGAGGTATGAGACCTCTGACAGTACTTTGCCTACAAGATGGAGGAGAATAGCTCAACGAGTGAGCATGTGCTCAGAATGTCTGAGTACTACAATCACTTGAATCAAGTGGGAGTTAATCTTCCCGATAAAATAGTGATTGACAGAGTTCTCTAGTCACTATCACCAAGTTACTAGAACTTAGTGATGAACTATAATATGTCAGGGATAATGGAGACGATTCCCAAAGCTCTTCGCGATGCTGAAATCGGCGAAGGTAGAAATCAAGAAAAAGCATCAAGTGTTGATGGTTGACAAGACCACTAGTTTCAAGTAAAAGGGCAAGGGAAAGAAAGGGAACTTCAAGAAGAATGGAAAGCAAGTTGCCACTCCCATGAACAAGCCCAAAGCTAGACCCAAGCTTGAAACTAAGTTCTTCTACTGCAAAGGAAATGGTCACTGGAAGTGGAACTGCCCTAGATACTTGGCGGATAAGAAGGATGGCAAAGTGAACAAAGGTATATTTGATATACATGTTATTGATGTGTACTTTACTAGTGTTTATAGCAACCCCTCACTATTTGATACTGGTTCAGTTGCTAAGCGTAGTAACTCGAAACAGGAGTTGCAAAATAAACAGAGACTAGTTAAGGGCGAGGTGATGATGAGAGTTGGAAGTGATTCCAAGGTTGATAAGATCACCATCGCACACTCCCTTTACCTTTGGGATTAGTGTTGAACCTAAAATAAATGTTATTTGGTGTTTGCGCTGAGCATAAATATGACTGGATCATATTTATTGCAATACAGTTATTCATTTAAGTCATAGAATAATTGTTGTTCTATTTACATGAATAAAACCTTCTATGGTCATACACTCAATATAAATGGTTTATTGAATCTCGAACATAGTAATACACATATTCATAATATTGAAGCCAAAAGATGACTAAGACTCTGTTCTTCGGAACAATGGAGCGAGCAACTGACTTATTGGAAATAATACATACTGATGTATGTGATCCGATAAGTATTGAGGCTCGCGGCGGGTATCATTATTTTCTGACCTTCACAGATGATTTGAGCAGATATGGGTATATCTACTTAATGAAACATAAGTCTGAAACATTTGAAAAGTTCAAAGAATTTCAGAGTGAAGTGGAAAATCATCGTAACAAGAAAATAAAGTTTCTACGATCTGATCGCGGAGGCGAATATTTGAGTTACGAGTTTGGTCTTCATTTGAAACAATGTGGAATAGTTTCGCAACTCACGCACCTGGAACACCATTGCATAATGGTGGGTCCGAATGTTGTAATCGTACTTTATTGGATATGGTGCGATCTATGATGTCTCTTACCGATTTACCACTATCGTTTTGGGGTTATGCATTAGAGACATCTGCATTCATGTTAAATAGGGCACCATCTAAATCCGTTGAGATGACACTGTATGAACTGTGGTTTAGCAAGAAACCTAAGCTGTCATTTCTTAAAGTTTGGGGTTGAGATGCTTCTGTGAAAAAGTTTCATTCTGATAAGCTCAAACCCGAATCGGAGAAGTGCGTCTTCATAGGATACCCAAAAGTAACTATTGGGTACACCTTCTATAACATATCCGAAGGCAAGATATTAGTTGCTAAGAATGGATCCTTTCTAGAGAAGGAGTTTCTCTCGAAAGAAGTGAGTGGGAGGAAACTAGAACTTGATGAGGTAATTGTACCTTCTCCCGAATTGGAAAGTAGTTCATCACAGAAATCAGTTCCAATGATTCCTACACCAATTAGTGAGGAAGCTAATGATGATGATCATGAAACTTCAGATCAAGTTACTACCGAATCTCGTAGGTCAAAAAGAGTACGGTCCACACCAGAATGGTACGGTAATCATGTTCTGGAAGTCATGTTACTAGACCATGACGAACCTACGAACTATGAGGAAGCGATGAAGAGCCCAGATTCCGCAAAATGGCTTGGCGCCATGAAATCTGAGATGGGATTCATGCATGAGAACAAAGTATGGACTTTGATTGACTTGCCTGATGATCGGTGAGTCATTGAGAATAAATGGATCTTCAAGAGGAAGACGAACGCTGATAGTAGTGTTACTATCTACAAAGCTCGAATTGTCGCAAAATGTTTTTGACAAGTTCAAGGTGTTGACTACGATGAATTTTTCTCACTTGTATTGATGCTTATAAGTCTGTCCGAATCATGTTAGCAGTTGCTGCATTTTATGAAATCTGGCAAATGGATGTCAAAACTGCATTCCTTAATAGATTTCTTAAAGAAGAGTTGTATATGATGCAACCAGAAGGTTTTGTCGATCCCAAAGGTGCTAACAAAGTGAGCAAGCTCCAGCGATCCATCTATGGACTGGTGCAAGCATCTCGGAGTTGGAATATATGCTTTAATAAAGTGATCAAAGCATATGGTTTTATACAGACTTGCGGTGAAGCCTGTAAGTGAGTGGGAGCACTACAACATTTCTGATAAGTATATGTGAATGACATATTGTTGATCGGAAATAATGTAGAATTTTCTGGAAAGCATAAAGGAGTTTTTGAAAGGAGTTTTTCAATGAAAGACCTCGGTGAAGCTGCTTATATATTAGGCATCAAGATCTATAGAGATAGATCAAGACGCTTAATTGGACTTTCACAAAGCACATACCTTGATAAAGTTTTGAAGAAGTTCAAAATGGAACAGTCAAAGAAGGAGTTCTTGTCTGTGTTGCAAGGTGTGAAGTTGAGTAAACACTCAAAACCTGACCATGGCAGAAAATAGAAAGAGAATGAAAAGTCATTCCATATGCCTTAGTCATAGGTTCTATAAAGTATGCTATGTTGTGTACCAGACCTATTGTGTACCTCACCATAAGTTTGGCAAGAGGGTACAATAGTGATCCAAGAGTGGATCACTAGACAACGGTCAAAAATATCCTTAGTGGAATAAGGAAATGTTTCTCGGTAATGGAGGTGACAAAGAGTTTGTTGTAAAGAGTTACCTTGATGCAAGCTTTGACACTGATTTAGATGGCTCTAAGTCTCGATCTAGATACATATTGAAGTGGGAGCAATTAGCTAGAGTAGCTCTGTGCTGAGTATTGTAGACATAGAAATTTGCAAAATACATACGGATCTAAATGTTGCAGACCCGTAGAGTAAACTTCTCTCACAAGCAAAACATGATCACTCTTTGGGTGTTAAACACATAGCGATGTGAACTAGATTATTGACTCTAGTAAACCCTTTGGTATTAGTCACATGAAGATGTGAACTAATCACATAAAGATGTGAACTATTGGTGTGAAATCACATGACGATGTGAACTAGATTATTGACTCTAGTGCAAGTGGGAGACTGAAGGAAATATGCCCTAGAGGCAAGAATAAAGTTGTTATTTATATTTCCTTATATCATGATAAATGTTTATTATTCATGCTAGTATTGTATTAAGCGGAAACTTAGTACATGTGTGAATACATAGACAAACAGAGTCTCACTAGTATGCCTCTACTTGACTAGCTCGTTGAATCAATAATGGTTATGTTTCCTGACCATGGACATGAGTTGTCATTTGATTAACGGGATCACATCATTAGAGAATGATGTGATTGACTTGACCATCCATTATCTTAGCACGATGATCGTTTAGTTTGTTGCTATTGCTTTCTCCATAACTTATACATGTTCCTATGACTATGAGATCATGCAACTCCTGAATACCGGAGGAACACTTTGTGTGCTACCAAACGTCACAACTTAACTGGGTGATTATAAAGGTGCTCTACATGTGTCTTTGATGGTTTTTGTTGATTTGGCATGGATCGAGATTAGGATTCGTCACTCCGATTGTCGGAAAGGTATCTCTGGGCCCTCTCGGTAATGCACATCACTATAAGCCTTGCAAGCAATATGACTAATGAGTTAGTTACGGGATGATGCATTCGGAACGAGTAAAGAGACTTACCGGTAACGAGATTAAACTAGGTATTGAGATACCGACGATCGAATCTCGGGCAAGTAACATACCGATGACAAAGGGAACAACGTATATCGTTATGCGGTTTGACCGATAAAGATCTTTATAGAATATGTGGGAGCCAATATGAACATCCAGGTTCCGCTGTTGGTTATTGACCGGAGACGTGGCTCGGTCATGTCTACATAGTTCTCGAATCCGTAGGGTTCGCACGCTTAACGTTCGGTGACGATCGGTATTATGAGTTTATGTGTTTTGATGTACCGAAGGTAGTTCGGAGTCCCAGATATGAACACAGACATGACGCTTGAAATGGTCGAGACATAAAGATTGATATATTGGACGGCTATATACGGACACCGGAAGTGTTCCGGGTGATTTCAGAGAAAACTGGAGTACCGGAGGGTTACCGGACCCCCCCCCCCGGGAAAACTAATGGGCCACATGGGTCTTAGTGGAGAGAGAAGGTAGGCCAGGGCAGGCCGCGCCCCTTCCCCCTCTGGTCCGAATTGGAATAGGGAAGGGGGCGCCCCCTTTCCTTCTCCCTCTCCTCCTTCCTTTCCCCCTCCTAGTAGGAGTAGGAAAGGGGAGTCCTACTCCTACTAGGAGGAGGACTCCTCTCCTGGCGCGCCCCAAGGGCCGGCCGGCCTCCCCCTTGCTCCTTTATATACGGGGGCAGGGGCACCCTAGAACACACAAGTTGATTGTTTCCATCCGTGTGCGGTGCCCCCCTCCACCATAATCCACCTCGGTCATATCGTAGTGGTGCTTAGGCGAAGCCCTGTTTCGGTAGCATCATCATCGCCATCATCATGCTATCGTGCTGACGAAGCTCTCCCTCGACACTCTGATAGATCGTGAGTTCATGGGAGGTCACCGAGCCGAACGTGTGCAGATCACGGAGGTGCCGTACTTTCGGTACTAGGATCGGTCAATCGTGAAGACATACAACTACATCAATCGCGTTGTCATAACACTTCCACTTACAGTCTACGAGGGTACGTGGACAACAATCTTCCCCTCTTGTTGCTATGCATCACCATGATCTTGCGTGTGCGTAGGAATTTTTTTGAAATTACTGCGTTCCCCAACAGACACACTCTTCCCTCTCGTTGCTATGCATCTCCTAGATAGATCTTGCATGATCGTAGATATTTTCTTTGAAATACTACGTTCCCCAACACTCCAAGCACAGAGTTTTGTAAAACAGTAGTAATTTTCCCTCAAGTGGATGGCCTAAGGTTTATCTATCCGTGGGAGGCGTAGGATGAAGATGGTCTCTCTCAAACAACCCTGCAATCAAATACAAGAAATCTCGTGTGTCCCCAACACATTCAAAACAATGGTAAATCGTATAGGTGCACTAGTTCGGCGAAGAGATGGTGATACAAGTGTAGTATGGATAGTAGATATAGGTTTTATAGTCTAAAAAATAAAAAAACAGTAAGGTAGCAAGTGATAAAACGGAGCACAAATGGTATTTCAAAGCTTGGAAGCAAGGCCTAGGGTTCATACTTTCACTAGTGCAATCTCTCAACAATGCTAACATAATTGCATCATATAACAATCTCTCAACACGCGACAAAGAATCACTCCAAAGTTCTTATCTAGCAGAAAACATAAGATGAAATTGTTGTAGGGTAGGAAACCACCTCAAAGTTAACTTTTCCGATCAATCTATTGAGTCATCCCTATAAGTGTCACAAACAGCCCTAGAGTTCATACTAAAATAGCACCATATGATACACATCAACCAACTCTAATGTCACCTAAACACTACTGGAATCAGCTACTTTGCCATCTGCCAGCTCTTTGCCGTCAGCTAGCAGACGGCAAAGAAGCTCTTTGCCATCAGCTAGCAGACGGCAAAGAAGCTCTTTGCCATCAGCTACCAAAAAGCAGACGGCAAAGAACTGGCTGATGGCAAAGACATAATTTGCCATCAGCCAGTTCTTTGCCATCGGCTAGCAGGCGGCAAAGATTCTTTGCCGTCGGCTAGCGGATGGCAAAGAGGGAGGGGGCCCCACTGACGAGCTACAAAAAAAACCTAACGCCCCCCCCCTCTTTGTCGTCCGCTAGCGGACGGCAAAGAGCAAAAAGGCGGACGGCAAAGGGGGGCGGACGGCAAAAAGGGAGGGGCCCACTAACGTTAACGGCCGCCCCACCCCGCCCCTCTCTCTCTCTTTCTCTCCCCTCGCCGCCGCCCCGTCACCCCACCACCCCGCTGCCGCCCCAGCGCCCCCCCCGCCCCGTCGCCCCACCACCCTGCCGCCGCCCCGGCGCCCCCTGCCCCGTCGCCCCCGCCGCCCCCGCCGCCCTGCCGTTTGGGCGCCGCCACGCCCCGGTGCCCCGGCCCCGTCGCCACTGTTGCCGCCCCAGGCCGCCCCGCCCCCCTCCTCCGCCGCCCCAGGCCAGCCCGCCCCTCCTCCGCCGCCCCAGGCCGCCCCGCCCCCCTCCTCCACCCAGGTGAGCTCTCCTGCCTTCTTTTTCCTTTTTTCTGTTTTTTTAGTTTTAGGTTTATGTTTAGTTTAGATTTAGTTTTAGTTTTAGTTTTAGGATTAGTTTTAGGTTTATAGGTTTAGTTTTGGTTTAGTTTTAGGTTTAGATTTAGTTTTTTCCTTTTTCTGTTTTTTTAGTTTTAGGTTTAGGTTTAGTTTAGTTTTAGGAAAGAAGAAGAAGAGAAAAAGAGGAGAGGAGAAGAAGAAGAAGAGGAGGAGGAGAAGAAAAAAGAAGAAGAAAAAAGAGGAGAGGAGGAGAAGAAGAGGAGGAAAAAGGAAAGGAGGAAGAAGAACAAGAAGAAGAAGAAGAAGAAGACAGAAAAAAAGGAAGAAAAGGAAGAAGAAGAAAAGGAAAAAAGGAAGAAAAAAACGACCCGACACGATACCCAGACCCCGACCCGGCACCCCAACACGACACCCCGACCCCGAGACCCCGACCCCGACACCCCGACCCCGACACCCCGAGACCCCGACCCCGAGCCTGACCCGACACCCCGACCCCGACACCCCGACCCCCCGAGCCTGACCCGACACCCCGACCCCGAGCCTGACCCGACACCATACCCCGACCCCGAAACAACACCCCGACACCGACACGGCACTACCCCGATATCAACACGACACCCCGACCCGACACGGTACCCAGACCCCGACCCGGCACCCCGACACGACACCCCGACCCCGAGACCCCGACCCCGACACCCCGACCCCGAGACCCCGAGATCCCGAACCCGACACCCCGACCCCCTGAGCCTGACTCGACACCCCGACCCCAAGCCTGACCCGACACCCTGACCCCGACACCACACCCCGACCCCGAAACAACACCCCGACACCGACACGGCACTACCCCGACATCGACACGACACCCCGACCCCCCGACCCCGAAACAGCACCCCGACCCCGACACGGCACCCGACACCGACAGGACACCCCGACCCCCGACACCTCCCGAAAAGGTGTTCTTTGGCCTTCCAGAGGCCGACGGGGTCATATATTTGTGAATTATTAGTTAGGTCATATATTTTTCGATTTTGTTATGAAAAACATCATATATAATTGTGTTGACCGTGTAGTTTTAAATGTGTAGTTGTTTCATCGCTGCGAGGTTTGGTGTTCGACGACCTCGCCGTGCGTTTGACGAGCTCTGCCCCTTCGTTCGTGGGTGAGCACAAATGACAAGTCCTCCTCCACCATTAATTATTTGATCTATTCCGATGAAACTTGATAGCTAGCTATATATGTGTTTTGAATCATCAGTATGCGTAACCAATATGTGTCTCCCGTTCAAAAGCGTCATAGTTATAAATATGCATGCATTTGCATATTTATAACCTTGACTCTTTCGAATTGTCCAACACTATCCATGGACAGCCCGAGTATGTGTAGATTGGGTTCGTTTTCCCATATGCTTTGCTCCGGATCCAACGCATAAATTTCGTCAGTGCCTCCCCTGTTGTTCTCCGGGTACACATCCTCTCTGTTTATTGCAGAGACGTGTATCAGGAGAACAGCGGGGAGGTGCTGCCGAAATTTTGCGTCGGATCCGGGGCATAGCATGGGAAATGAACCCAATCTACACATACACAGGTGGGATTAGGACCTATCATTACCTATTAGAGTGTAGGTTGCATGGACGTAATAAAATTGACAAAGTAGATCAACTGATGAATATATACATGGTGAATTACATATATAATTGTTGTGTGTCCAGTAGCTCTGAAAGTCAAGATGAGTGACCGTGCGTGGATGTATACCGGTCACACTGGTCAGAACAAATGGAGCGCTGAATGGTTCATAAAAACCAAGGGGTTTGTGCAAGCCGCATTTGCAAATGGCCAAAAGAAAACCTAGTGCCCCTGTTTCCGGTGCGGCAATTGGGAAAAGAAGACAGAGGCTGAAATGGGCAAACACCTGCAGAAGAGTGGTTTTACGCCCGATTATACGGTGTGGACATTTCATGGTGAGTCTGCCCAACGTGACCGAGCTGAGGTGGATCATCGTCGCACCGACGAGCATGGTACCGGGATGGAAAACATGGTGCAAGACTATGATGATGCTCGGGATTCGGACGAGGAGATGGAGGAATCTGCAAAGGCCTTCAATGAAATGTTGGAGTCTTCAAAACGTCCGCTCCATGAGCACACTGAGCTTTGTCAGTTGGATGCCATCTCACAAGTAATGGCTCTGAAGGCTCAGTTCAACTTGGGCAGAGAATGCTATGACGCAATTATGACAGTATTTGGACGCTTTCTACCCAAAGACCATGTAATGCCTGCAAACCTGTACCAGTCGGACAAAATCCTCCGTGCACTGAAGATGCCCTATGAGAAGATACATGCCTGTGAGAAAGCATGTGCCTTATTTAGGCTTGATTATGCGGACTTGAACTATTGTCCCATTTGCAAGTCTTCCAGGTATATTGTGGTAGACAATGGTATGGGTGAGAAGACACAAACCAAAATCCCCGTTAGTGTTCTTCGGTATATGCCAATCGTACCAAGACTTCAACGTCTTTTCATGGTCGAAGAGACGGCCAGATAGATGACATGGCACAAAACAGGCAAAAGAACCGAACTAGATGCAGATGGGAATCTGATGATGGTACACACATCGGATGGTGTTGCGTGGAAAAAGTTTGATGAATTACATGCTGACAAAGCGGCAGATTCGAGGCATCCTCGAGTCAGCATCAGCACGGATGGGTTCAGTGTGTTTGGTATGAGGGCAGCCCAATACAGTTGTTGGCCCGTATTTGTATTTCCACTCAATCTCCCCCCCCGGACAGATTATGCAAAGAAAGAACATTTTCCTGACGTTGATAATTCCAGGACAGATTATGCAAGCGCCTACTTCAGAACTTACGGCATGAGGTTCGGGTGCAGGCTGTTCGAGACTACTACGCCGGGCGTGGTATCAAGAAGCCCAAGCAGGAGTGCCGCGATAAGTTCTTGAGTAAGGAGAAGTACATGAAGGTAATTCTTAAGGCCTTGTACTTACTTCCTTCATTTAGTAATTCATAGCCGTAGCGCTCAAGTTTCTATTTGCTAACTTAGGCCCCTCCAAGATGGTGTGCGGATCGGATGGATTGTTGGGAGGTGTTGGTCAATGCGTGGTGCTCAAAAGAATGGCTGGCCACCCACAAAGATGCCAAGGACAAACGTGCCCAAATGGAAGGTGTGCCACACCACCAAGGCAGCTCCAACTTATTTCAGTACGGGCGGAACTGGGTATGTGGTTTGCTTCATGATTCATGCAATTCATTCATCATGCTAGCTTTAGCCCTTTAATTACTAATTTACTTTGTTTCTCTCTTTCAGGCACGCTACAATAAGGCGGATAAGGTGCCAGAGGTGTACGACCTGTATGCCATGGCCCACACTGGCCCTTGCAAGAAAGTCAAGGCATTCTCTGCGTCTGACCTCGATGATCCAAAGAACTTCACCAACATCTCCGCCCATGTCAAGCTCATGTAATATAGATCAGGGGAAGGCGAGGAAAGGGGAGGACTTTAACCCGAGCCAGGGTCCCATTGATACAGAGTTGCTGATGATATCTGGTGGCGGGAGGTCCCATGGCTCCATAGCCATGGGAGATGGACTTATCCGTTGTCCTAGCACTCTCCCCGAGATCAAGGCGCGCCAGTCGAGCTCCGCTCCTGAGATAAGGCCTCGTGAACGGCCAGTCCAACTCGCCTTCAAGGTTAGTTATACGTACTCAGCTATCTTTCTCCATTACATTTTGTGCGCTTCCATCAATGATTACAAATGGTCATGTGAGTGGTGTTGCAGGATGCTATATAGAGTGAGAGAGATAGCACGGAGAAACTTCTGGCGGAGGCGGCGGAGAGCCAGCGGGAGTTGGAGGAGAGGACGACAAAGATGTTGGAGGAGGAGAGGGCACAGAATGACATGCAGGCAAGGGCCATGTACGAGCTCCTTGTGGTAAGTTTCTTCTGCAGATTACTTGCTAGTCTTAACATTTAAGTCTCATTACTAACTAGTATGACTCTGTTGTGAAAACCAAATGTGCAGTCTGTGTGCGAGAAGTCCGGTCAGACCGCTCCGCCGATGCCAGTGATTGCTCCTGGGAGCACGGTGAGTTTAATTTGAATGGACATTACTTGCTAGTCTTAACATTTGAGTGTCATAATGCTAACGAGACACTGGGAATGATATTTGGTGCAGCTTAACTCCAGAAACGCATCGCACGATCCTTCTCCAGCTACCGGCGTGAGCCAGCCCGCTCCTTCTCCAGCTACCAGCGCGAGCCAGCCCGCTCCTACATCTCCGTGATCACGGTAAGTTTCTCTAGTGTTTTGCTTAACAAATGCATAAAGACCTAGACTTAGCTTTATTTCCTCCAATATTCTTACCATAATGACCTAGAGTTAGCTTCTTTTCCTCCAAAATGACTTAATAAGCTTACTGACCTCATAAACCATCCATTCTACCTAAGTTAGCTCTAAAATGACTCATTTTACCTTAGTTAGCTTACAAGTGATCCAATTTATCCAAGTTAGCTCAAAAACGATACATTTTACCTTAGTTAGCTCAAAACGTGGCATTTCACCTTAGTTAGCTCATAAAAGACCCATTTCAACTAAGTTAGCTCCAAAATGATCAATTTCACATAGGTTAGCTCATAAACGACCCATTTCACCTAGGTTACCTCATAAACGACCCATTTGACCTAGGTTAGCTCATAAATGACCCATTTCACCTAGGTTAGCTCAACTTCATCCTCAGAATTTTCAGAATCCAATTCCTCCACCAATCCATCCTCATAAGCTTACTGACCTCATAAACCATCCATTTTACCTAAGTTAGCTCTAAAACGATATGTACTTAGCTTACTTATGTCAAAAATTGCATAATTAACTTAGTTAGCTCATAAACGATCCATTTTACCTAAGTTAGCTCTAAAATGACTCATTTTACCTTAGTTAGCTTATAAGTGATCCAATTTATCCAAGTTAGCTCTAAAATGACCCATTTTACGTAGATTAGCTCCTAAATGATCCATTTTACCTACATTAGCTTTAAAATGACCCATTTCACCTAGGTTAGCTCCAAAATGACCCATTTCACCTAGGTTAGCTCCAAAATGACCCATCTTACCTAGGTTAGCTTATAAATGATCCAGTTTATCCAAGTTAGCTCTAAAATGACCCAATTTACCTAGAGTAGCTCCTAAATGATCCATTTCACCTAAGTTAGCTAAAAACGATCCATTTCACCTAAATTAGATCTTAAATGATCCATTTCACCTAAGTTAGCTCAAAAACGATCCATTTCACCTTAGTTAGCTCAAAAACATGGCATTTCACCTTTGTTAGCTCATAAACGACCCATTTCAACTAAGTTAGCTCAAAAACGATCCATTTCACCTTAGTTAGCTCAAAAACGATCCATTTCACCTTAGTTAGCTCAAAAACGATGCCCTTCACCTTAGTTAGCTCAAAAACGTCCCATTTCAACTAAGTTAGCTCATAAATGATCCATTTCAACTAAGTTAGCTCGTAAACAACCCATTTCAACTTAGTTAGCTCATAAATGATCCATTCCACCTAAGTTAGCTCATAAATGATCCATTCCACCTAAGTTAGGTCATAAATGACATATACTTCTTGTTCTAGTCTTCTTCTTGTTCTATTCACCTATTTCTAACTTTCTTATTTACCATTTTGCATATTTCACTCACTTCATGGAAGCTAGCTTTGAAGGAAATATGCCCTAGAGGCAATAATAAAGTTATTATTTATTTCCTTATATCATGATAAATGTTTATTATTCATGCTAGAATTGTATTAACCGGAAACATAATACATGTGTGAATACATAGACAAACTTAGTGTCACTAGTATGCCTCTACTTGACTAGCTCGTTGATCAAAGATGGTTATGTTTCCTAACCATGAACAAAGTGTTGTTATTTGATTAACGAGGTCACATCATTAGTTGAATGATCTGATTGACATGACCCATTCCATTAGCTTAGCACCCGATCGTTTAGTATGTTGCTATTGCTTTCTTCATGACATATACATGTTCCTATGACTATGAGATTATGCAACTCCTGTTTGCCGGAGGAACACTTTGGGTGCTACCAAACGTCACAACGTAACTGGGTGATTATAAAGGAGCATTACAGGTGTCTCCAAAGGTACATGTTGGGTTGGCGTATTTCGAGATTAGGATTTGTCACTCTGATTGTCGGAGAGGTATCTCTGGGCCCTCTCGGTAATGCACATCACATAAGCCTTGCAAGCATTGCAACTAATGAGTTAGTTGCGAGATGATGTATTACGGAACGAGTAAAGAGACTTGCCGGTAACGAGATTGAACTAGGTATTGGAATACCGACGATCGAATCTTGGGCAAGTAACATACCGATGACAAAGGGAACAACGTATGTTGTTATGCGCTCTGACCGATAAAGATCTTCGTAGAATATGTAGGAGCCAATATGGGCATCTAGGTCCCGCTATTGGTTATTGACCGGAGACGTGTCTCGGTCATGTCTACATTGTTCTCGAACCCGTAGGGTCCGCACGTTTAAGGTTACGATGATAGTTATATTATGAGTTTATGCATTTTGATGTACCGAAGGTTGTTCGGAGTCCCGGATGTGATCACGGACATGAAGAGGAGTCTTGAAATGGCCGAGACATAAAGATTGATATATTGGAAGCCTATGTTTGGATATCGGAAGTGTTCCGGGTGAAATCGAGATTTTACCGGAGTACCGGGAAGGTTACCGGAACCCCCCGGGAGCTAAATGGGCCATGATGGGCCTTAGTGGAAAAGAGAAGAGGCAGCCCTACATGGGCTGCACGCCTCCCCCTTCTCCTAGTCCTATTAGTACTAGGAGAGGTGGCCGGCCCCCTCCTTCTCTTTTCCCCCCTCCGCGAATCCTATTCCAACTAGGATTGGGGGGGAATCCTACTCCCAGAGGGAGTAGGACTCTCCTGGCGCACCCCTTGTGGCCGGCCAGCCTCCCCCCTTTGGTCCTTTATATACTGAGGTAGAGGCACCCTAGAACACACAAGTTGATCCACGTGATCTATCCCTTAGCCGTGTGCGGTGCCCCCAGCCACCATATTCCTCGATAGTACTGTAGCGGAGTTTAGGCGAAGCCCTGCTGCTGTAGTACATCAAGATCGTCACCACGCCGTCGTGCTGACGGAACTCTTCCCCGACACTTTGCTGGACCGGAGTCCGGGGATCATCATCGAGCTGAACGTGTGCTCGAACTCAGAGGTGTCGTAGTTTCGGTGCTTGATCGGTCGGATCGGGAAGACGTACGACTACTCCTCTACGTTGCGTCAACGCTTCCGCAGTCGGTCTGCGTGGGTACGTAGACAACACTCTCCCCTCTCGTTGCTATGCATCACATGATCTTGCGTGTGCGTAGGAAAATTTTGAAATTACTACGAAACCCGACAGTGGCATCCGAACCTAGGTTATTTATGTTGATGTTATATGCACGAGTAGAACACAAGTGAGTTGTGGGCGATATAAGTCATACTGCCTACCAGCATGTAATACTTTGGTTCGGCGGCATTGTTGGACGAGACGACCCAGACCAACATTACGCGTATGCTTACGCGAGACCGGTTTCCCCGACGTGCTTTGCACATAGGTGGCTTGCGGGCGACAGTCTCTCCAACTTTAGTTGAACCAAGTGTGGCTACGCCCGGTCCTTGCGAAGGTTAAAATGGAGTCTATTTGACAAACTATCATTGTGGTTTTGATGCGTAGGTGAGATTGGTTCTTGCTTAAGCCCGTAGCAGCCACGTAAAACTTGCAACAACAAAGTAGAGGACGTCTAACTTGTTTTTGCAGGGCATGTTGTGATGTGATATGGTCAAGACATGATGCTGAATTTTATTGTATGATATGATCATGTTTTGTAACCGATTTATCGGCAACTGGCAGGAGCCATATGGTTGTCGTTTTATTGTATGCAATGCAATCGCGATGTAATGCTTTACTTTTATCACTAAGCGGTAGCGATAGTCGTAGAAGCATAAACTTGGCGAGACGACAACGATGCTATGATGGAGATCAAGGTGTCACGCCGGTGACGATGGTGATCATGATGGTGCTTCGGAGATGGAGATCACAAGCACAAGATGATGATGGCCATATCATATCACTTATATTGATTGCATGTGATGTTTATCCTTTTATGCATCTTATCTTGCTTTGATTGACGGTAGCATTATAAGATGATCTCTCACTAAATTATCAAGAAGTGTTCTCCGTGAGTATGCACCGTTGCGAAAGTTCTTCGTGCTGAGACACCACGTGATGATCGGGTGTGATAGGTTCTACGTTCAAATACAACGGGTGCAAAACAGTTGCACACGCGGAATACTCAGGTTATACTTGACGAGCCAAGCATATACAGATATGGCCTCGGAACACGGAGACCGAAAGGTCGAGCGTGAATCATATAGTAGATATGATCAACATAATGATGTTCACCATTGAAAACTACTCCATCTCACGTCATGATCGGTTATGGTTTAGTTGATTTGGATCACGTAATCACTTAGAGGATTAGAGGGATGTCTATCTAAGTGGGAGTTCTTAAGTAATATGATTAATTGAACTTAAATTTATCATGAACTTAGTACCTGATAGTATCTTGCTTGTTTATGTTGATTGTAGATAGATGGCTCGTGCTGTTGTTCCGTTGAATTTTAATGCGTTCCTTGAGAAAGCAAAGTTGAAAGATGATGGTAGCAATTACACGGACTGGGTCCGTAACTTGAGGATTATCCTCATTGCTGCACAGAAGAATTACGTCCTGGAAGCACCGCTGGGTGCCAGGCCTGCTGCAGGAGCAACGCTGGATGTTATGTACGTCTGGCAGAGCAAAGCTGATGACTACTCGATAGTTCAGTGTGCCATGCTTTACGGCTTAGAATCGGGACTTCAACGACGTTTTGAACGTCATGGAGCATATGAGATGTTCCAGGAGTTGAAGTTAATATTTCAAGCAAATGCCCGGATTGAGAGATATGAAGTCTCCAATAAGTTCTATAGCTGCAAGATGGAGGAGAACAGTTCTGTCAGTGAGCATATACTCAAAATGTCTGGGTATAATAATCACTTGATTCAATTGGGAGTTAATCTTCCATATGATTGCGTCATTGACAGAATTCTTCAATCACTGCCACCAAGCTACAAGAGCTTCGTGATGAACTATAATATGCAAGGGATGAACAAGACTATTCCCGAGCTCTTCGTGATGCTGAAAGCTGCGGAGGTAGAAATCAAGAAGGAGCATCAAGTGTTGATGGTCAACAAGACCACTAGTTTCAAGAAAAAGGGCAAAGGAAAGAAGAAGGGGAACTTCAAGAAGAACGGCAAGCCAGTTGCTGCTCAAGAGAAGAAACCCAAGTCTGGACCTAAGCCTGAAACTGAGTGCTTCTACTGCAAATAGACTGGTCACTGGAAGCGGAACTGCCCCAAGTATTTGGCGGAAAAGAAGGATGGCAAGGCGAACAAAGGTATATATGATATACATGTTATTGATGTGTACCTTACTAATGCTCGCAGTAGCACCTGGGTATTTGATACTGGTTCTGTTGCTAATATTTGCAACTCGAAACAGGGGCTACGGATTAAGCGAAGATTGGCTAAGGACGAGGTGACGATGCGCGTGGGAAACGGTTCCAAAGTCGATGTGATCGCGGTCGGCACGCTACCTCTACATCTACCTTCGGGATTAATATTAGACCTAAATAATTGTTATTTGGTGCCAGCGTTGAGCATGAACATTATATCTGGATCTTGTTTAATGCAAGACGGTTATTCATTTAAATCAGAGAATAATGGTTGTTCTATTTATATGAGTAATATCTTTTATGGTCATGCACCCTTGAAGAGTGGTCTATTCTTATTGAATCTCGATAGTAGTAATACACATATTCATAATGTTGAAGCCAAAAGATGCAGAGTTGATAATGATAGTGCAACTTATTTGTGGCACTGCCGTTTAGGTCATATCGGTGTAAAGCGCATGAAGAAACTCCATACTGATGGACTTTTGGAACCACTTGATTATGAATCACTTGGTACTTGCGAACCGTGCCTCTTGGGCAAGATGACCAAAACACCGTTCTCCGGTACTATGGAGAGAGCAACAGATTTGTTGGAAATCATACATACAGATGTATGTGGTCCGATGAATATTGAGGCTCGTGGCGGATATCGTTATTTTCTCACCTTCACAGATGATTTAAGCAGATATGGGTATATCTACTTAATGAAACATAAGTCTGAAACATTTGAAAAGTTCAAAGAATTTCAGAGTGAAGTTGAAAATCATCGTAACAAGAAAATAAAGTTTCTACGATCTGATCGTGGAGGAGAATATTTGAGTTACGAGTTTGGTGTACATTTGAAAAATTGTGGAATAGTTTCGCAACTCACGCCACCCGGAACACCTCAGCGTAATGGTGTGTCCGAACGTCGTAATCGTACTTTACTAGATATGGTGCGATCTATGATGTCTCTTACTGATTTACCGCTATCGTTTTGGGGATACGCTCTAGAGACGGCCGCATTCACGTTAAATAGGGCACCATCAAAATCCGTTGAGACGACGCCTTATGAACTGTGGTTTGGCAAGAAACCAAAGTTGTCGTTTCTAAAAGTTTGGGGCTGCGATGCTTATGTGAAAAAGCTTCAACCTGATAAGCTCGAACCCAAATCGGAGAAATGTGTCTTCATAGGATATCCAAAGGAAACTATTGGATACACCTTCTATCACAGATCCGAAGGCAAGACTTTTGTTGCTAAATTCGGAAACTTTCTAGAGAAGGAGTTTCTCTCGAAAGAAGTGAGTGGGAGGAAAGTAGAACTTGACGAGGTAACTGTACCTGCTCCCTTATTGGAAAGTAGTACATCACAGAAAACTGTTCCTGTGACACCTACACCAGTTAGTGAGGAAGTTAATGATAATGATCATGAAACTTCAGAACAAGATACTACTGAACCTCGTAGATCAACCAGAGTAAGATCCGCGCCAGAGTGGTACGGTAATCCCGTTCTGGAAGTCATGATGCTTGATCATGATGAACCTACGAACTATGAAGAAGCAATGGTGAGCCCAGATTCCGCAAAGTGGCTTGAAGCCATGAAATCTGAGATGGGATCCATGTATGAGAACAAAGTATGGACTTTGGTTGACTTGCCCGATGATCGGCAAGCAATTGAGAATAAATGGATCTTCAAGAAGAAGACTGACGCTGACGGTAATATTACTGTCTACAAAGCTCGACTTGTCGCAAAAGGTTTTCGGCAAGTTCAAGGGATTGACTACGATGAGACCTTCTCACCCGTAGCGATGCTTAAGTCTGTCCGAATCATGTTAGCAATTGCCGCATTTTATGATTATGAAATTTGGCAGATGGATGTCAAAACTGCATTCCTGAATGGATTTCTGGAAGAAGAGTTGTATATGATGCAACCAGAAGGTTTTGTCGATCCAAAGGGAGCTAACAAAGTGTGCAAGCTCCAGCGATCCATTTATGGACTGGTGCAAGCCTCTCGGAGTTGGAATAAACGTTTTGATAGTGTGATCAAAGCATTTGGTTTTATACAGACTTTTGGAGAAGCCTGTATTTACAAGAAAGTGAGTGGGAGCTCTGTAGCATTTCTGATATTATATGTGGATGACATATTATTGATTGGAAATGATATAGAATTTCTGGATAGCATAAAGGGATACTTGAATAAGAGTTTTTCAATGAAAGACCTCGGTGAAGCTGCTTACATATTAGGCATTAAGATCTATAGAGATAGATCAAGACGCTTAATTGGACTTTCACAAACAACATACCTTGACAAAATTTTGAAGAAGTTCAAAATGGATCAAGCAAAGAAAGGATTCTTGCCTGTGTTACAAGGTGTGAAATTGAGTAAGACTCAATGCCCGACCACTGCAGAAGATAGAGAGAATATGAAAGATGTTCCCTATGCATCAGCGATAGGATCTATCATGTATGCAATGTGTGTACCAGACCTGATGTGTGCCTTGCTATAAGTCTAGCAGGGAGGTACCAAAGTAATCCAGGAGTGGATCACTGGACAGCGGTCAAGAACATCCTGAAATACCTGAAAAGGACTAAGGATATGCTTCTCGTATATGGAGGTGACAAAGAGCTCGTCGTAAATGGTTACGTTGATGCAAGCTTTGACACTGATCCGGACGATTCTAAATCGCAAACCGGATACGTGTTTACATTAAACGGTGGAGCTGTCAGTTGGTGCAGTTCTAAACAAAGCGTCGTAGCGGGATCTACATGTGAAGCGGAGTACATAGCTGCTTCGGAAGCAGCAAATGAAGGAGTCTGGATGAAGGAGTTCATATCCGATCTAGGTGTCATACCTAGTGCATCGGGTCCAATGAAAATCTTTTGTGACAATACTGGTGCAATTGCCTTGGCAAAGGAATCCAGATTTCACAAGAGAACCAAGCACATCAAGAGACGCTTCAATTCCATCCGGGATCTAGTCCAGGTGGGAGACATAGAGATTTGCAAGATACATACGGATCTGAATGTTGCAGACCCGTTGACTAAGCCTCTTCCACGAGCAAAACATGATCAGCACCAAGGCTCCATGGGTGTTAGAATCATTACTGTGTAATCTAGATTATTGACTCTAGTGCAAGTGGGAGACTGAAGGAAATATGCCCTAGAGGCAATAATAAAGTTATTATTTATTTCCTTATATCATGATAAATGTTTATTATTCATGCTAGAATTGTATTAACCGGAAACATAATACATGTGTGAATACATAGACAAACTTAGTGTCACTAGTATGCCTCTACTTGACTAGCTCGTTGATCAAAGATGGTTATGTTTCCTAACCATGAACAAAGTGTTGTTATTTGATTAACGAGGTCACATCATTAGTTGAATGATCTGATTGACATGACCCATTCCATTAGCTTAGCACCCGATCGTTTAGTATGTTGCTATTGCTTTCTTCATGACATATACATGTTCCTATGACTATGAGATTATGCAACTCCCGTTTGCCGGAGGAACACTTTGGGTGCTACCAAACGTCACAACGTAACTGGGTGATTATAAAGGAGCATTACAGGTGTCTCCAAAGGTACATGTTGGGTTGGCGTATTTCGAGATTAGGATTTGTCACTCCGATTGTCGGAGAGGTATCTCTGGGCCCTCTCGGTAATGCACATCACATAAGCCTTGCAAGCATTGCAACTAATGAGTTAGTTGCGAGATGATGTATTACGGAACGAGTAAAGAGACTTGCCGGTAACGAGATTGAACTAGGTATTGGAATACCGATGATCGAATCTTGGGCAAGTAACATACCGATGACAAAGGGAACAACGTATGTTGTTATGCGGTCTGACCGATAAAGATCTTCGTAGAATATGTAGGAGCCAATATGGGCATCCAGGTCCCGCTATTGGTTATTGACCGGAGACGTGTCTCGGTCATGTCTACATTGTTCTCGAACCCGTAGGGTCCGCATGCTTAAGGTTACGATGACAGTTATATTATGAGTTTATGCATTTTGATGTACCGAAGGTTATTCGGAGTCCCGGATGTGATCACGGACATGACGAGGAGTCTCGAAATGGTCGAGACATAAAGATTGATATATTGGAAGCCTATGTTTGGATATCGGAAGTGTTCCGGGTGAAATCGGGATTTTACCGGAGTACCGGGAAGGTTACCGGAACCTCCCGGGAGCTAAATGGGCCATGATGGGCCTTAGTGGAAAAGAGAAGAGGCAGCCCTACATGGGCTGCACGCCTCCCCCTTCCCCTAGTCCTATTAGGACTAGGAGAGGTGGCCGGCCCCCTCCTTCTCTTTTCCCCCCTCCGCGAATCCTATTCCAACTAGGATTGGGGGGGAATCCTACTCCCAGAGGGAGTAGGACTCTCCTGGCGCACCCCTTGTGGCCGGCCAGCCTCCCCCCTTTGGTCCTTTATATACTGAGGTAGAGGCACCCTAGAACACACAAGTTGATCCACGTGATCTATCCCTTAGCCGTGTGCGGTGCCCCCAGCCACCATATTCCTCGATAATACTGTAGCGGAGTTTAGGCGAAGCCCTGCTGCTGTAGTACATCAAGATTGTCACCACGCCGTCGTGCTGACGGAACTCTTCCCCGACACTTTGCTGGATCGGAGTCCGGGGATCGTCATCGAGCTGAACGTGTGCTCGAACTCAGAGGTGCCGTAGTTTCGGTGCTTGATCGGTCGGATCGGGAAGACGTACGACTACTTCCTCTATGTTGCGTCAACGCTTCCGCAGTCGGTCTGCGTGGGTACGTAGACAACACTCTCCCCTCTTGTTTCTATGCATCACATGATCTTGCGTGTGCGTAGGAAAATTTTGAAATTACTACGAAACCCGACAAGCTTGCTATGATGGAGTGCTTGTTTTTTCTTTGCTAAAACTTTGCATTGTATCTAGCTTGCTATGATAGAACTTGCTATGTTGATGAAACTTTGCTATGTAATATGTATATGGAACAATGTGTATGGATGGAACTTGATGGAACTTGCTATGTTGATGAAACTTTGCTATGTCATATGTATATGGAATTATGTGCTGGATATGTGATATGTTTGCTGTTAAATATATCTATATATGTCATATATATTTGCTGTGAAAATTG
Organism: Triticum aestivum; assembly: GCF_018294505.1. Taxonomy (NCBI): domain Eukaryota; kingdom Viridiplantae; phylum Streptophyta; class Magnoliopsida; order Poales; family Poaceae; genus Triticum; species Triticum aestivum. Next base: position 519,192,714 of record NC_057803.1, on the reverse strand, counting down.
TTGGATTAAGAAAAAACAGAAAAAGAGACAATATGCATGCTCTTTGCCGTCTGCCACCGACGGCAAAGGGCTCTTTGCCATCAGCAGCGGACGGCAAAGAGGCCACGTGGCAGGCAACTGTGCTTCCTGGGAGGCTGACCAATTTGGTCAGTTTGCCTACAGTGGCTGACGGCAAAGGCTTTGACGTCGGCGGCAGACAGCAAAGGCCTGCCGTGTAGTGACATCGGCTGACATCACTCGGCGGACGGCAAAGGCCTTCTGAAGTTTGCCGTCAGCGGCGGACGGCAAAGGCCTGCCGTTAACCACATAACGGACTAACATCGCATTTATTGCCGTCCGCTGCTGATGGCAAAGGCTCCTTTGCCGTCAGCCGCCCGAAGCAGATGGCAAAGTACCTCTTTGTCGAACCTTACTTTGCCGTCACCTTTTGCCGTCCGCGGCAGACGGCAAAGACCTTTGCCGTCAGCCATCCATGCCTTTGCCATCTGTCGTGGCAGATGGCAAAGTAGCTGATTCCTGTAGTGAAATACTCCAATGTCACCACAAGTATCCGTGAGTTGATTATACGATATGCATCAAACAACTTGAGATTCATAATATTCAATGCAACACAAAGAACTTCAAAAGGTGCCCCAAAGTTTCTACCGGAGAAAGTAGGACGAAAATATGCAATAAAATGTATGCCTAGATTACCCCAATGTCACCGCAGGAATCCACAAGTTGATTGCCAAAACATATATCAAGTGAATCAATAGAACACCCCATTCTCATCACGGGTATCCACATGCAAGGCATACATTAAGTGTTCTCAAATTCAAAATATCCAATCCGATAATAGTGAAACCTCAAAGGTGAAAACTTAATTCATCACAACAAGGTAGAGAGGGAGAAACATCATATGATCCAGCTATATTAATAAAGTCGCGGTACATCAAGATCGTGCTAAATCAAGAACACGAGAACACGAGAACACGAGAGAGAGAGAGAGAGAGAGAGAGAGAGAGAGAGAGAGAGATCAAACACATAGCTACTAGTACATACCCTCAACCCCGAGGGTGAACTACTCCCTCCTCGTCATGGAGACTGCCGGGATGATGAAGATGGTCTGCGGTGATAATTTCCCCCTCCGGCAGGGTGCCGAAACAGGGCTCCAGATGGGATCTCTTTGGTACAGAGGCTTGCGGCGGTGGAGTCGAAGTTCTAGGTTAATTTTCGGGGGTTTCCCTATTTATAAGAATTTTCAGATCTAGAATCACGCGAAAAGGAGTTAAGATGGGCCCACGAGAAACTTGGGCACCGTCACCCCCTAGGTGCACCCAAGTGGCTCATGGGAACCTCGTGGTTGTTCTGGTCCTCTCATGAAGTTTCAGGTGTCTCTTTTGTTCCAAAAAATCATCAAAAAGTTTCAACCCATTCCGATAACTTCTATTTTTGCACAAAAAACAACACCACGGTAGTTCTGCTGAAACAACGTCAATCCGGGTTTATTCCATTCAAATCACACCAAAACCGTATAAAATTGTTGTAAACATGGTATGAATACTTCGTAAATTATAGATACGTTGGAGACGTATCAAAGTGCCAGATCTGGAGTTCGATGTCATGTCTGGGGTGTTGCCCCGGTCTGATTTGTGCAACGGCAAGGGCTTCACTTTTGGTGAGCCACCTTGAAGGTCCGCAAAGCTGTGTATCAGTGATGGAGCCGCATCGAGCTTGGGTGAGGAGGTGATTCGTCATTCTTTTCTTCGGTGGCTGCCGTGGTGGTGCCGCAGCCAGGTGACGGGCGTTGGTGTCACGCTCAGAGGTGTTCTTCTATCTTTTCAGTTTTGTCATGCCGGTCCTGACGTGACTTGTACTTTGATCTTTATGATATGAATGAGACACGTATTATCATGCAAAAGAAAACTACTAGAGACTAGTAATTTTGCACGTACAATGCACATTAATATTAGACAAAATATTAATTGTATTGCACAATAGTATTAGGAAGAAATACTGCACGTTAATTAATATTAGGTAGAATATAATTACTAGGCCTGATATTAATTAGTCAAGGGTGCTAAATATATTTAGTGCTAAACATGCTTATAACACTATAAACACCGGAGCGATTTAGATCCTTGGATAGTAGTGATGGGTGAGATTTATTAGATATTTGCAACTCGCTCTTTTACCGAAAAAGGCTTTCGCCCCGCTTTATAAATAAAGCAACCACCAAGCACAACGTTCACAAGGTACCATTCGAAACACGAACACACCCAACGCCACCGCATGAAAGTCCAACACAGATGCACAAAACACAACACACACGCAACAAAGGTTCAGCTGTGGGCACAGCACAACAAGCCCAACAAAACACCCAGGGACGCACATACAACAAGCGGTGGTGGCGACGGCGACGAAGACGCAGAGCTAATCTGGCTCAGGTGGTGGTGGAGGGAGCGGGGGAGCCAGTCGGAGAGCCATCGCGCGAAGCTGAGTGATGATGGAGGTGATGGCGTCTCTCTCCCTGGGGCGGCTAAGCGGCCGCCAAAGCTGCAAGTAACCAGACCATTTGAACAAAGCGGTAGTAGCACGACAAAGAGGGATAGGTTGAATCACAAGTTTATTCCTAACAGTCCACAGCGTCCAGGCAAGGACCCCGATGATCAGCCACCTAATGCGGCGTAATGCGGGGGGAATCGCCTGGAGTTTGGCAAAGAGAGCAGGGAAGTTGGTATGATCCCAGCTTCCACCCACAATCTCGCGGAAACAACTCCAAAGGAACTGCGCGAACACGCAGGTGAAGAAGATATGGTTCGAATCCTCTTCAGGCCCACAGAGTGGACAGCGCCCATCCCCAGGGCCATTGCGTTTCAGAACCTCAACGCCAGATGCTAGGCGGCCACGAATCCACTGCCACAGGAATATCTTAATCTTCAATGGGAGGCGAATGTCCCAAATAGATGAGAGCGCCTCATGACCGGGCGAGGGGGCGATGGCCAGATAGAGAGATTTGGTGGAGAATTGACCAGATGGTTCAAGGAGCCATCTGGCGCGGTCATCGTCAGTCGTGAGATCCGTCTCATGGAGAGCCACACAGTCAAGCAATTCCTGCCAGTCCGCATTCTCCGCAGGACCAAAAGGCCTTCGGAACGCAAGGCGCCGAAGGTCAAGAAGGGCGTTTGCCACAGAGATCTGGGCGGCCACCGCGATGGAGAACAGGACCAGAAACCGGGACGCCAGGGGTGCGTCCCCAGTCCAGCGATCAAACCAGAACAGCGTGGCAGTGCCGGACCTGATCTCAATCGAGGTCCCTATCCGGAGGACAGGGAGGAGCTGGATGACAGATTGTCAGAACTAGGATCCTCCAGAGCGTTGACAGAAGGCGAGTGGCTATCCGCGGAGGTACTTCTGCTGAATAATGCGCAGCCACAGGCCACCATCACCATTGTTAATCCTCCAGAGCCACCGAGTCAAAAGGGCTATATTCATGCGTTTGGAGGACATAATCCCAAGGCCGCCCTGGTCGCGGGGTTTACAGATCTCGGACCACTTGACCATTTGGTATTTCTGCTTGTCACCCTCGCCGGCCCAGTAAAATTGCCCCTGAACGATGGCAATCTCGTGATGAAGAGTCTCCGGGAGGCTGTAGAAGGTCATGATGAATAAGAGGAGGCTGGCAAGGGACGAGTTAATAAGAACCGTATGGGCCGTTTTAGAAAGCCACCGTCCCTGCCAGGGCTCGATCCGGTGTTGAAGCTTCCCCACCGTGGGGCGCAGCTCGGCCACCGTAAGCCTGGTGTCGCTAATGGGTATCCCAAGATAGGTCGTGGGGAAGCACCCAAACTGGCAGTTAAGTCTATCCGCGATGCTCTGCCGCTCGTCTTGGGAGTAGCCCAAGATATCACCTCACTCTTATCGAAGTTAATCCTCAGGCCGGACAACTCGCTCTTTTTAAAATTAGTATAGATAAATTATGACAATTTTATGCCACATACCAGTTGACACGTCATCACAGCAATATGCTCGCTTTGCCAAGACCCTAGCGAGTACTACCGCCCACGAAACACACGTGTGTGTGTCGCTAGAAGTGCTGGCACCCAACATTTATGCCAAACAGAAACTTGTGTACGCACATGGGTAATATCTTGATGCACTCGGGTGCTGGTGCACCTGATAAGAAAAATAATAATTTATTAATCACAGTAATAGTCAAAAATCCCAAAACTATTTTTGAAACAAAGTTGGCCTACTTTTTCATCCGTATGAAAAGTTTACCATGGGAATAATCTTTCATTGACCTCGGGCCAAAAAAAAACAAATTTCCTAGTACAACTAATGAATAGTAACTTGCATATAGTCCTGATTTTGGTTCTCCTCGCCCACAATACGCTGGAAGGTATTACTTTGCGAAATGTTTTATACAGGTACAACATTTGGTTATGTATGTTTAAATAAACTTTAGGACTTTTTGACTTTTTCTCGAATTACTAAGTCATTTTTGCATATCGGGTGCACCGGCACACAAGTTTCCTCCACGCATGCACATTATATATTTCCATTGATTTGAGGGATGGCTATATGTCTCAATCTTGGGGACGCAAGGTGATATCGGTATTGTTCCACTTGCCTTATTGGTAGCATGTGGATAAGTGTATGATTTTTTAAGATCTTCTCAACGCCCCCACGCCCAACTTCTCTTTCCCCTCTCACGATCTCGTCGGCAGCCAAAGGAATGGGGACCCACCTTTTTTGTTATTCTTAGTTCTAGTAGATCCTTATTTTTCCTTTGTTTTCATTTTTCATGGCGGCATCGATGAGGTGGTGACGGTGATGCCCCATTGGAAGAAATTTTCTTCAGTCTCTCCCTACATGAACAACATCTGAGCCGGTGCTGACAAAGGGCCTAGTATGTGTTGCTAAATACGTTGGCTCTCTTCAGATATTGGTAGCTGGTGTGTCAATCTAGCAAAGCAGTTTGTTGGATCTTGGTGTGGTGACTACGGACACTTCTTTTTTATTTGTTTTTGCGGCACGGCCTGATTTCTCCACCCCTTTGGACTGGTGGTGGAGAATTGCAACCTTTTCGGTACATGGTGTGATGCCCCCAATCGATGTTTCTTCAACAGTTATTAGGTCTCGTTTCTTGCACAAGTGACTATTACGGTCTTCAAAACCTGGTATGACGAGAATGTTTGCAGGAATCCCTTTCCCTTACTGCTACTTCATTGCGATTTTCATGGTTCGGCAAGCAACATAGAATCGAAGGATGAAGATGGCCCGTATGATTTTTGATGTAATTTTAGTTTTGGTTGGTTGCTTTGTGTCTTATTGCTTTTCATTGTACCGGCTACCATTTCATCGATAATAGATACCCTTTGGGTGTGTTTTCTCAGATTTTTACCAAAACTATTGTATACTGCCATTATTTAGTATTTTACATTTCATGTTTAAGCCATGTTTGGAACATATCAACTTCAAATGCGGAAATAGAAAATATGTAGGAATTGAGATGCCATGTGTTATAGACTTCTATGCGAATAAAAACAGCAGAAAACTCCAAAACTATCGCTGGGATGTTATGCAGAAAAAACCTTATGTTTGTTTTCTTCCAAAATCCCTATGGCATAGGTTATTCTATATGAATTTCAAAAGAATGCAGGTGAGAAATTCCTTTATTCCAAATGATATCGAATATCCTCTAAAATTCTTACATTATTCCTTTTGTTCTAAAAGGGGACTCACACTTTAGACTTCACTCAAAGTTAAAAACAGAATTTTGGGGCAGGCCAGTTTCATTATTTGGGGTGGTGAATATCAGATATACTCTCTCGATTTCTTTTTGGTCTGCATATAAAATTTGTCTAAAGTCAAACTTCATAAAGTTTGACCAACTTTATAGAAAAAATTACCAACTTTGACAATATAAAATCAATATCATTAGATGCATCACGAAATTAGTTTTCATACTATATAACTTTAATACCGTAGATGTTACTATTTTTTAATATAAATTTAGTTAAACTTTGTGTAGTTTGATTTCAAACAAATTTTATAAGCAGAGTATAAAAAACAGAGGGAGTATTCTATTAAAAGGATTAACACGTTGTAGGTGCATAAAGAACTAGTAACAAGACCTTTTTTCTTGCGGGGTGAACTTCTCGTTTATTCATCATCTATTAAGGAAGTATAAAAAACACTAGAAGTAAAAACTACATTTAGGCTCGGAGACCACTTAGCGACGACTATAAGCACTGGAGCGAGCTAATGGCGCGCCGCCATCATCGCCCCTCCCTCATTGTAGTCGGGAAAACCTTGTTGTAATAGATAGTCAAGAAATCATCGTGCTAAGGTCCAATAAGACTAGCGCACAAGAACAACAACCAAAAGAAGCGTAGAGCAGAAGGATTCAACCTAAAATTATATGAACATAGCTGAACGAAGGCCGGACCCAATTGGATCCATCAAAGACAAATGCCGAACGAATCCCGCGAGATCCATTGGAGACAAATCTCCACATGTCTTCCAGTGGCGCTAGACACATCGTCGGAACAGGGGCTGGATGGGGAGAATCTAATTCCAACTTTAGGGAGTCGTCGCCGTCCTGTCTTCCTAACTACTCCATCGATCCCATAACATAAGAGCATTTTTGACACTATGCTAGTGTAAAAATGCTTTTATATTATGGGACGTGGGGGGAGGGGGGACAAACCCTAAGCAGACTCAAAAGAACGCCTAAAATAAAGCAGGAGACCTCCCACCTGCAAGGGCCGAGATCCACCGCGCAGATAGGCGGCGGCACCAAGAGCATCTATAGCCGCAGACAGCAAATCCGACCCCTCAAAGCCTCCGGACGCACCCAGGCGTGTCTGCGGGCACTGACCGGTCACGCCTCAAATTTTCCTCTCCACATTCACCTACCTCATATATGACACCCCTATATCCATACAACACATGCAACATAAGACCTGCTCTACTTGACCAAACAACGCAAAAACAAAATCTACATTGAACTGACAACCAAATGCTCATAAACGAACTGTACATCATAGAAAATAGTCATCAGAGTTCATTGCCGGACAAGTTCTTAAGTTTAACAACTAAAAAAATGATAAGAATATAGGAGGAGGAGCGTCTTCGCCACTTCCTCGTCGGGCCCTTTGATGGGGAACGTTGCAGAAAACAAAAAATTTCCTACGGTTTCACCAAGATCCATCTAGGAGTTCATCTAGCAACGAGTGATTGGATTGCATCTACATACCTTTGTAGATCACGCGCGGAAGCGTTCAAAGAACGGGGATGAGGAAGTCGTACTCGACATGATCCAAATCACCGGAGATCCTAGCGCCGAACGGACGGCACCTCTGTGTTCAACACACGTATGGTCAGCGTGACGTCTCCTCCTTCTTGATCCAGCAAGGGGAAGGAGAGGTTGAGGAAGATGGCTCCAGCAGCAGCACGATGGCGTGGTGGTGGTGGAGCTGCAGTACTCCGTCAGGGCTTCGCCAAGCTCTACGGAGGCGGAGGAGGTGTTGGAGAGGGAGAGGGAGGCGCCTGGGCTCAAGGTGTGGCTGCCCTCCCTTCCCCCCACTATATATAGGTCCAAGGGAGAGGGGGGGCGCAGCCTTGGCCCTTCCTCCAAGGAAGGGTGCGGCCAGGGAGGAGTCCATCCTCCCCAAGGCACCTAGGAGGTGCCTTCCCCCTTTAGGACTCTTCCTTTCCCTTATCTCTTGGCGCATGGGCCTATTGGGGCTGGTGCCCTTGGCCCATATAGGCCAAGGCGCACACCCCTACAGCCCATGTGGCCCCCCGGGGCAGGTGGACCCCCTTGGTGGACCCCCGGACCCCTTTCGGCACTCCCGGTACAATACCAATAATGCGCGAAACCTTTCCGGCGACCAAAACAAGACTTCCCATATATAATTCTTTACCTCCGGACCATTCCGGAACTCCTCGTGACATCCGGGATCTCATCCAGGACTCCGAACAACATTTGGGTTACTGCATATACATATCCCTACAACCCTAGCGTCACCGAACCTTAAGTGTGTAGACCCTACGGGTTCGGAAGACATGTAGACATGACCGAGACGGCTCTCTGGTCAATAACCAATAGCGGGATCTGCATACCCATGTTGGCTCCCACATGCTCCTCGATGATCTCATCAGATGAACCACGATGTCGAGGATTCAAGCAACCCCGTATACAATTCTCTTCGTCAATCGGTATGTTACTTGCCTGAGATTCGATCTTCGGAATCCCAATACCTTGTTCAATCTCGTTACCGGCAAGTCACTTTACTCGTACCGTAATGCATGATCCTGTGACCAGACACTTGGTCACTTTGAGCTCATTATGATGATGCATTACCGAGTGGGCCCAGTGATACCTCTCTGTCATACGGAGTGACAAATCCCAGTCTTGATCCGTGTCAACCCAACAGACACTTTCGGAGATACCCGTAGTATACCTTTATAGTCACTCAGTGACGTTGTGACGTTTGGTACATCCAAAGTACTCCTACGGTATCCGGGAGTTACACGATCTCATGGTCTAAGGAAAAGATACTTGACATTGGAAAACTCTAGCAAACGAACTATACGATCTTGTGCTATGTTTAGGATTGGGTCTTGTCCATCACATCATTCTCCTAATGATGTGATCTCGTTATCAATGACATCCAATGTCCATAGTCAGGAAACCATGACTATTTGTTGATCAACGAGCTAGTCAACTAGAGGCTTACTAGGGACATGTTGGTGTCTATTATTCACACATGTATTACGATTTCCGGATAACACAATTATAGCATGAATAAAGACAATTATCATGAACAAGGAAATATAATAATAATGCTTTTATTATTGCCTCTAGGGCATATTTCCAACAGTCTCCCACTTGCACTAGAGTCAATAATCTAGTTACATTGTGATGAATCGAACACCCATGGAATTCTGGTGTTGATCATGTTTTGCTCTAGGGAGAGGTTTAGTCAACGGATCTGCTACATTCAGGTCCGTATGTACTTTACAAATATCTATGTCTCTATCTTGAACATTTTCACGAATGGAGTTGAAGCGACGCTTGATGTGCCTTGTCTTCTTGTGAAACCTGGGCTCCTTGGCAAGAGCAATAGCTCCAGTGTTGTCACAGAAGAGCTTAATCGGCCCCGACGCATTGGGTATGACTCCTAGGTCGGTGATGAACTCCTTCACCCAAATTGCTTCATGCGCTGCCTCCGAGGCTGCCATGTACTCTGCTTCACATGTAGATCCCGCCACGATGCTCTGCTTGCAACTGCACCAGCTTACTGCCCCACCATTCAAAATATACACGTATCCGGTCTGTGACTTAGAGTCATCAAGATATGTGTCGAAGCTAGCGTCGACGTAACCTTTTACGACGAGCTCTTCGTCACCTCCATAAACGAGAAACATTTCCTTAGTCCTTTTCAGGTACTTCAGGATATTCTTGACCGCTGTCCAGTGTTCCTTGCCGAGATTACTTTGGTACCTTCCTACCAAACTTACGGCAAGGTTTACATCAGGTCTGGTACACAGCATGGCATACATAATAGAGCCTATGGCTGAGGCATAGGGGATGACACTCATCTCTTCTATATCTTCTTCCGTGGTCGGACATTGAGCTGAGCTCAATTTCACACCTTGCAACACAGGCAAGAACCCCTTCTTAGACTGATCCATATTGAATTTCTTCAATATCTTATCAAGGTATGTGCTTTGTGAAAGACCTATGAGGCGTCTTGATCTATCTCTATAGATCTTGATGCCTAATATATATGCAGCTTCTCCAAGGTCCTTCATTGAAAAACTCTTATTCAAGTAGTCCTTAATGATGTCCAAGAGTTCTATATCATTTCCCATCAAAAGTATGTCATCTACATATAATATGAGAAATGCTACAGAGCTCCCACTCACTTTCTTGTAAACACGGGCTTCTCCATAAGTCTGCGTAAACCCAAACGCTTTGATCATCTCATCAAAGTGAATGTTCCAACTCCGAGATGCTTGCACCAGCCCATAAATCGAGCGTTGGAGCTTGCACACCTTGTCAGCATTCTTAGGATCGACAAAACCTTCCGGCTGCATCATATACAATTCTTCCTTAAGGAAACCATTAAGGAATGCCGTTTTGACGTCCATTTGCCATATCTCATAATCATAGAATGCGGCAATTGCTAACATGATTCGGATGGACTTTAGCTTCGCTACCGGTGAGAAAGTCTCATCGTAGTCAACCCCTTGAACTTGTCGATAACCCTTAGCGACAAGCCGAGCCTTATAGATGGTCACATTACCATCCGCGTCTGTCTTCTTCTTAAAGATCCATTTATTTTCTATGGCTCGCCGCTCTTCGGGCAAGTCAGTCAAAGTCCATACTTCGTTTTCATACATGGATCCTATCTCGGATTTCATGGCTTCCAGCCATTTGTCGGAATCCGGGCCCGCCATCGCTTCTTCATAGTTCGAAGGTTCACCGTTGTCTAACAACATGATTTCCAAGACAGGGTTGCCGTACCAATCTGGTGCGGAACGTGTCCTTGTGGACCTTCGAATTTCAGTAGGAGCTTGATCAGAAGTATCTTGATCATCATCATTAACTTCCTCTCTAGTCGGTGCAGGCACCTCAGGAACATTTTCTTGAGTTGCGCCATTTTCCGGTTCAAGAGGTAATACTTCATCAAGTTCTACTTTCCTCCCACTTACTTCTTTCGAGAGAAACTCCTTCTCTAGAAAGGATCCATTCTTGGCAACAAAGATCTTGCCTTCGGATCTGAGGTAGAAGGTATACCCAATAGTTTCTTTAGGGTATCCTATGAAGACGCATTTTTCCGACTTGGGTTCGAGATTTTCAGGTTGAAGTTTCTTGACATAAGCATCGCATCCCCAAACTTTTAGAAACGACAGCTTAGGTTTCTTCCCAAACCATAATTCATACGGTGTCGTCTCAACGGATTTCGACGGAGCCCTATTTAAAGTGAATGCGGCAGTCTCTAAAGCATAGCCCCAAAAAGATAGCGGTAAATCGGTAAGAGACATCATAGATCACACCATATCTAATAGAATGCGATTACGACGTTCGGACACACCATTACGCTGAGGTGTTCCAGGCGGCGTGAGCTGTGAAACTATTCCACATTTTCTTAAGTGTGTGCCAAACTCGTGACTCAAGTATTCTCCTCCACGATCTGATCGCAGGAACTTGATTTTCCTGTCACGTTGATTCTCAACCTCACTCTGAAATTCCTTGAACTTTTCAAAGGTCTCAGACTTGTGTTTCATTAAATAGATATACCCATATCTACTCAAGTCATCAGTGAGGGTGAGAACATAACGATATCCACCGCGAGCCTCAACACTCATTGGACCGCACACATCAGTATGTATGATTTCCAATAAGTTGGTTGCTCGCTCCATTATTCCTGAGAACGGAGTCTTGGTCATTTTACCCATGAGGCATGGTTCGCACGTGTCAAATGATTCGTAATCAATAGACTCTAAAATTCCATCAGCATGGAGCTTCTTCATGCGTTTGACACCTATGTGACCAAGGCGGCAGTGCCACAAGTATGTGGGACTATCATTATCAATCTTACATCTTTTGGTACTCACACTATGAACATGTGTAGCATTACGCTCGAGATTCATTAAGAATAAACCATTCACCATCGGAGCATGACCATAAAACATATCTCTCATATAAATAGAACAATCATTATTCTCGGATTTAAATGAGTAGCCATCTCGAATTAAACGAGATCCTGATACAATGTTCATGCTCAAAGCTGGCACTAAATAACAATTATTAAGGTTTAAAACTAATCCCGAAGGTAAATGTAGAGGTAGCATGCCGACGGCGATCACATTGACCTTGGAACCATTCCCGACGCGCATCGTCACCTCGTCCTTCACCAGTCTCCGCTTATTCCGCAGCTCCTGTTTTGAGTTACAAATGTGAGCAACCGCACCGGTATCAAATATCCAGGAGCTACTACGAGTACTGGTAAGGTACACATCAATTACATGTATATCACATATACCTTTCGTGATGCCGGCCTTCTTGTCCGCTAAGTATTTGGGGCAGTTCCGCTTCCAGTGACCACTTCCCTTGCAATAAAAGCACTCAGTCTCAGACTTGGGTCCATTCTTTGGTTTCTTCCCGGCAGCTTGCTTGCCGGGCGCGGCAACTCCCTTGCCGTCCTTCTTGAAGGCTTTCTTACCCTTGCCCTTCTTGAACTTAGTGATTTTATTCACCATCAACACTTGATGTTCCTTTTTGACTTCTACCTCCGCTGATTTCAGCATTGCAAATACTCCAGGAATGGTCTTTTTCATCCCCTGCATATTGAAGTTCATCACGAAGCTTTTGTAGCTCGGTGGAAGCGACTGAAGGATTCTGTCAATGACCGCGTCATCCGGGAGATTAACTCCCAGCTGAGTCAAGCGGTTATGCAACCCAGACATAGTGAGTATGTGCTCACTGACAGAACTGTTTTCCTCCATCTTACAGCTGAAGAACTTATCGGAGACTTGATATCTCTCGACCCGGGCATGAGCTTGGAAAACCATTTTCAGCTCTTCGAACATCTCATATGCTCCGTGTCTCTCAAAACGCTTTTGGAGCCCCGGCTCTAAGCTGTAAAGCATGCCGCACTGAACGAGGGAGTAGTCATCGGTACGTGCCTGCCAAGCGTTCATAACGTCTTGTTCTGCAGGGAGAACACGTGCGTCACCTAGCGGTGCTTGTAGGACATAATCTTTCTTGGCAGCTATGAGGATGATCCTCAGGTTCCGGACCCAGTCCGTGTAGTTGCTGCCATCGTCTTTCAGCTTGGTTTTCTCTAGGAACGCGTTGAAGTTGAGGACTACGTTGGCCATTTGATCTACAAGACATATTGTAAATATTTTAGACTAAGTTCATGATAATTAAGTTCATCTAATCAAATTATTCAATGAACTCCCACTTAGATAGACATCCCTCCAGTAATCTAAGTATAACATGATCCGAGTTAACTAGGCCGTGTACGATCATCACGTGAGACGGACTAGTCAACATCGGTGAACATCTTCATGTTGATCGTATCTTCTATACGACTCATGCTCGACCTTTCGGTCTTCTGTGTTCCGAGGCCATGTCTGTACATGCTAGGCTCGTCAAGTCAACCTAAGTGTTTGCATGTGTAAATCTGTCTTACACCCGTTGTATGTGAACGTTGGAATCTAACACCCGATCATCACGTGGTGCTTCGAAACAACGAACTGTCGCAACGGTGCACAGTTAGGGGGAACACTTTCTTGAAATTATTATGAGGGATCATCTTATTTACTACCATCGTTCTAAGTAAACAAGATGCAGAAACATGATAAACATCACATGCAATCAAATAATAATAGTGGCATGATATGGCCAATATCACATAGCTCCTTTGATCTCCATCTTGGGGCTCCATGATCATCTTGTCACCGGCATGACACCATGATCTCCATCATCGTGTCTCCATGAAGTTGCTCGCCAACTATTACTTCTACTACTATGGCTAACACGTTTAGCAATAAAGTAAAGTAATTTACATGGCGTTTCTTAATGACACGCAGGTCATACAGAAAATAAAGACAACTCCTATGGCTCCTGCCGGTTGTCATACTCATCGACATGCAAGTCGTGATTCCTATTACAATAGCATGAACATCTCATACATCACATATATATCATTCATCATTCATCACAACTTTGGCCATATCATATCACAAAGCACTTGCTGCAAAAACAAGTTAGACGTCCTCTAATTGTTGTTGCAAGTTTTACGTGGCTGAAATAGGGTTCTAGCAAGAACGTTTTCTTACCTACGTGAAAGCCACAACGTGATTTTTCAACTTCTATTTACCCTTCATAAGGACCCTTCTCATCGAATCCGCTCCAACTAAAGTGGGAGAGAGACACCCGCCAGCCACCTTATGCAACTTGTGCATGTTAGTCGGTGGAACCGGTCTCACGTAAGTGTACGTGTAAGGTTCGTCCGGGCCGCTTCATCCCACAATACCATTGAAGCAAGATAAGACTAGTAGCGGCAAGAAAGTTGACAACATCAACGCCCACAACAAATTGTGTTCTACTCGTGCAAGAGAACTACGCATAAACCTGGCTCATGATGCCACTGATGGGGAACGTTGCAGAAAACAAAAATTTTCCTACGGTTTCACCAAGATCCATCTAGGAGTTCATCTAGCAACGAGTGATTGGATTGCATCTACATACCTTTGTAGATCACGCGCGGAAGCATTCAAAGAACGGGGATGAGGAAGTCGTACTCGACGTGATCCAAATCACCGGAGATCCTAGCGCCGAACGGACGGCACCTCCGTGTTCAACACACGTACGGTCAGCGTGACGTCTCCTCCTTCTTAATCCAGCAAGGGGAAGGAGAGGTTGAGGAAGATGGCTCCAGCAGCAGCACGACGGTGTGGTGGTGGTGGAGCTGCAGTACTCCGTCAGGGCTTCGCCAAGCTCGACGGAGGAGGAGGAGGTGTTGGAGAGGGAGAGGGAGGCGCCTGGGCTCAAGGTGTGGCTGCCCTCCCTTCCCCCCACTATATATAGGGCCAAGGGAAAGGGGGGGCGCAGCCTTGGCCCTTCCTCCAAGGAAGGGTGTGGCCAGGGAGGAGTCCATCCTCCCCAAGGCACCTAGGAGGTGCCTTCCCCCTTTAGGACTCTTCCTTTCCCTTATCTCTTGGCGCATGGGCCTATTGGGGCTGGTGTCCTTGGCCCATATAGGCCAAGGCGCACACCCCTACAGCCCATGTGGCCCCCCGGGGCAGGTGGACCCCCTTGGTGGACCCCCGGACCCCTTTCGGCACTCCCGGTACAATACCGATAATGCGCGAAACCTTTCCGGCGACCAAAACAAGACTTCCCATATATAATTCTTTACCTACGGACCATTCCGGAACTCCTCGTGATGTCCGGGATCTCATCCGGGACTCCGAACAACATTCGGGTTACTGCATATACATATCCCTACAACCCTAGCGTCACCGAACCTTAAGTGTGTAGACCCTACGGGTTCGGGAGACATGTAGACATGACCGAGACGGCTCTCTGGTCAATAACCAACAGCGGGATCTGGATACCCATGTTGGATCCCACATGCTCCTCGATGATCTCATCAGATGAACCACGATGTCGAGGATTCAAGCAACCCCATATACAATTCCCTTCGTCAATCGGTATGTTACTTGCCCGAGATTCGATCGTCGGAATCCCAATACCTCGTTCAATCTCATTACCAGTAAGTCACTTTACTCGTACCGTAATGCATGATCCCGTGACCAGACACTTGGTCACTTTGAGCTCATTATGATGATGCATTACCGAGTGGGCCCAGTGATACCTCTCCATCATACGGAGTGACAAATCCCAGTCTTGATCCGTGTCAACCCAACAGACACTTTCGGAGATACCCGTAGTATACCTTTATAGTCACCCAGTCACGTTGTGACGTTTGGTACACCCAAAGCACTCCTACGGTATCCGGGAGTTACACGATCTCATGGTCTAAGGAAAAGATACTTGACATTGGAAAACTCTAGCAAACGAACTATACGATCTTGTGCTATGTTTAGGATTGGGTCTTGTCCATCACATCATTCTCCTAATGATGTGATCTCGTTATCAATGACATCCAATGTCCATAGTCAGGAAACCATGACTATCTGTTGATCAACGAGCTAGTCAACTAGAGGCTTACTAGGGACATGTTGGTGTCTATTATTCACACATGTATTACGATTTCCGGATAACACAATTATAGCATGAATAAAGACAATTATCATGAACAAGGAAATATAATAATAATGCTTTTATTATTGCCTCTAGGGCATATTTCCAACACCCTTCCCCTTCCGGTCGCCAGCGTAGCTGTAGGCGTTCGCGGCTGGTAGAGGATCCTGGTCGTCGGAGGACGAGGTGGAGCTGTGATCGTCGCCATTGTCGGAGTCAGAGTCGGAGAGGAGGATCAATCCCTTCACCGACGAACAACCCTGTCCTGCTGCCACTTCAACTTGGCGAGCCGAGCCACCTCCGCCGCCGCCTCCTTCGCCTCGCGCTCTGACTGCTCTACGGCAAGTCGGAGTGCCTTCGCGTGCATCCCCCGTAGGCGGTGAGCGTTCGTCTCCTCCGTCGTGAGCGACTAAGGTAGACCCAAGCAAGGAGCCGCTCGTCTTCGTTAGCCGGCAACCCGCGGCGGCAGCGCACAGACTACTCTGTTGCGTCCCTCTCCCTTGTCGCTGCCTCTCGCGACTGGCGGGCACACCTCCGATTTAGGAGTGCGGGTGCGGGCCGGTAGCGCGGGCACTAGCACCCATCGCTGCCCGTGCAGAGCAGTGGCCAGGGGGAGGGGGATAGCGCGGGGGCGAAGCTACGCGCGCCCCGGGAGGGGCCAGCTCTGAGCTGCATCGGCTCCAAGATGCGACGCGACAGATCCGGGGCTGGCCTCAGTGTCCACCTTGGACCGCTCCAAGGCAATGCGGAGGGCCAGCTCCTCGCCGATGTCGAGGTCGAAGCCGGAGTGGCTGCCGGAGCTCGATATTGCGTCGGATTGGATCGGAATCAAAGAGGAAGGAGACGGAGACGGAGACGGAGGTAGAGAGGAGAGTGAGTGAGCTAGGGTTCCGAGCAAAAAGCCAGATTAGGGCTTCTTGTGGGACAACCGTGGGGTCGGTGATGGGCCGGACCTGTCAGCTCCGACGTGACGGACTCGCCCGGGTGGGGGAGGGGCCGAAAGAACCTTTTGTTTCCCCCTGCTTGTTTATTTGGGCCGTGCTCCTCCCGGGCGCACGATCGACGGGATTGAGCGTAAGGAGCCCCTGATTACCGGGAAAAAATAAACTAGCAGTAATTTCGTATTCCCTTGAACATGCAATGGATATTCATCATGTCGTACTAATCAATACTACTCCACTATGTCATTGTTCGATTGACACCCCTTGCTACCTGTGAATCGTCGGCGCCCTTACGGAGAGCCAGGAGAGGAAACAGGTGGATTTTTGTTCTTCAAAAAATGCGAAAATAAACTTCTTTCTCCGAAAAGAAAGGGGATCTCGAAGGTGCGAATCATTCCTCAGGCGAGGAAGGCCCGGACGTCCCCTTCCGTCGACCCGAGGGCTATCTCCCGTGACGTAGTTTTGTGTGGCCTAAGCAAACCTTGCCGGGGACACATGTCCGGCGGCGATTTGTTGACAGAGGCTGGCCTCCGGCTAGGACGACGGCGATGGGCACGATTGCGACCGGGGCGGGGACGAGTTGTCACATGCACGGCCACGATAGTGCCAGGGTGGGGCTGGTTGCACCTTAGACACAATGGCCAGCACTGGTTTCGGTAGTTCTCCGGCTACTGGCAGGACAGAAAATTGCAGAAAAAACTCCAAGACGCATTTGCAAACCTGCACTAGCCATGTACAAAGTTTCAGATTTTAATTCACCCTATGTAAAGAGTAACCAAAAAGAGAAAACTCTGACAATCCGACGGAAAACGCATATGTACTTAGTAGGTAGATAGAGAGCGATAGAAATTGTTTTCCCTTTCTTCGTCCGCCTTTTTTCTAGTGGACTGCACATGCTTCTATCAATTTACACTTGTAGCCATCATGTAGCCATCATGTACTACCAATTTACACTAGACATAAAGGAGAAAATTACGCTTCCATGAGCAAATGTCTCACATCAGACAGTATTTTATTTCTTCCTTTTTTCGTGGTAACGTGTAGATAGAGTTGATTGATAGAGCTCGATCGCCTTTCTACAAAGCTACAATCGGAGTACCTCACTGCTCACCTTGCAGAAACATAGAATGGTACGCATGGGGCCACTTCAGACAGTACCCAACAAAAACGTCTATTAATTCAGAACAAGACACATCAACTGCTCTTTCGTTTCCCCTTAATGCAACCCTATCATTGATGATCATTGAGCAAAAACGGAAGTATCACAAAAGATCATGCGTTACGTAGCAAATTGAAAAGTCACAGGGTTAAAAGTCCCCGAACAACAACAAAATTAAAGTCCTCGCAAAAAACAGGTAAGTCTTAGGATGAACCTTTCAGATGTACTCCTTCATCAATCTAAAATATGCTAAGGCTATTAGGGCATCAACACAATCTTTAAGATGGTGCTTTATCTACCAGTTTCTACGCAAACTAGATAAAGCACCGTGTGTTGCGGTGAGAATTAGGTGCAAGATAATTAAATGATATTTGATTGTATAGAGCATGACCTGAATTAACAATATGATAATTCAAATAAAAAATACATATGATTTATTTTATTTTATTATTGTATAGTTATAAAAATATTTAGTGAATATAAGTCGTGAAATAGAATGAATGAATTTATTTCTTTTCATGATTGCATGTTGAGGATATTGGGATCGAAAGTGCTGTTTTGATCCCGAGCTCACATGCTCCCTGATGAACAGTAAAATCCTAAAAATAGTAAAGAATCTCAAACAATTCTAATTTTTTATGTGATAAATATTGATGAAAGTTTTAACATCCTGTAAATTTTCATGATGAAATAAAATTTGTCGAGGTCTGGACAAAAAAATCTCTAAACTGCTTCCAACAATAGGCTTTTCGGAGCATCGTTTTTACCTAGACCTACACAAATGTCATTTCATCACAAATATTTGAAGGCAGATAAAACATCCATCAATATTTATCTACTCTTATAAAAAACAGAGTTGGTCATGATGATGTGCCTGTCATCCTGCAATATAGGCCATCCGATTTATATCCGATGAATAGGAAGAAAACTATAGCAATTTTGCAAAAAGATACCCACACCCCTCTCCACATTTGCAAATAAGGCCTTCCCTCGTTCATCATTTTCTCCCACAAGATAAACTACTCATACAAATGCATCTTGATGTTCCGTACAACGCATGGGCATCTTGCTAGTATCACAAAAAAAGTTCAGATTTTTAAAATTGTTTACTTTTTTTTGGATTTTACTGTTCATGAGGAGCATGTGAGCTCGGGTTCACATACTCTGCGTAGTTATATAGAATTTGTTGTCTCATATTACTAATTATTTGACATATAAAATTGTACTATGACAAATCTTAATCTAATAGTTTGGGTTCTAGTAATTTGTTTTATTAGAGATGATTAACTTAGCAATTGTTTGATTTAATTTTAGATCAAAATAAGTAAGATGTAAGACCTAGATAAAAATAGAATTCAACCTAAGTGCCCATAGATCATTATACACTTTACCACTTCTAACTACTTTGCATATGTCATGGCAAAGTAATGGCTACATGATCCTAACTTTGCCTCATCTCTAAGTAGAGTGATAAGGGCATGTACCACCGAAGTTGAATAGTGATTGTGTACTTGTGTGTCATAGACCTAACTCTAGGGCCCCTAGTGTGCCTGGTGTATGTCAGATGCTTCTTACATATGTCGCCCACAGGTGAGTCTAGGCCGACCACCGAAACCGTCCGGAAATACTCGTCGGAGGAATGGATGTATCTAGATGTATTTTAGTTCTAGATACATTCGTTTTTATGCATTTTTTTGACAAGTATTTTTGGACGGAGGGAGTACATGTATGGCCACGACAAACTTGGTAGACACGTCGATTGATGATTAGCGGCGGAAAATCGAGACCGTGTACTCATGTCTGTACCTCTTGTGAGGTGGGCGCTCGTACACCTGGCCCTCAGATGCTCCTCCGTTGGTCGTGAATGGACCAGGAATTGAAGAATGATGCACATCGCCACTTTTCGAAAACGGAACAGAATTCAGTACATCCTATTTCCGGAGGTCTCGAAGAAGGTTAAAGTGGACACGAATCTTTGGATTGTCCACTGAGTACAAAACACCATGGATAGGGGTTGCCTACCCAATTGTTAATTCCCATTTATACGCCGAGTTTAAGGCTTTGTTTTGCATTTGTTTTCTGCAGTCATCATAGTGGTTTCTTGAATCCTAAGACAAACCTCAAACTCCATGATCATCCCTTGTTAACAATAAAATATTTATTTAACGTATTCTCTTCACTTATTTTTACAAATTAGAAAACCAGTTATTAGAAAAAGGTGTATAACTCGTGTTTATAGACGCGAAGATATTTACTGCCGTCTAATCAAAGTAGAAATGCTATAACATGGGAAATAGCTCAATTTTTTTTCACGTTCTTACTATCGCCAATGATTTACGCCAAAAGGAAAAAAAAAAGTTCGCCAGTACCTATGGCCAATGATGAAGACACATATCTTTACCTACTAATAAAGCACCGATGGCTTCTGGTCGTACGTCGTCGCGCGCGATTTTGCGAAAACCCCCCTCTATTTCTTTCAAATCAACCCGCAGTCCCTGTTTAAGTGACACCCTGGAAAAACATTTAGTTTTTGCATAAAACCCCCTGCATTTGTTACAAACACAAACTGGTACTCCGTACATGCGAGATAAAAGAAAAAAAGAAACAGCCATGACCCGTCCTCCTCGGCCATGTCTGCCTCCCGATCCCACCTCCAGCCCGCCGCCCATCCCGCCCCACCGTGCCCACAGGTCGCCGCCGTGCGTCGCCACCGCCTACCCCGCTGGCGGGCCCACCCCTATCTCTGGATCGAGGTGGGTCAACGAGCGTGTGGGACGACGGCAGGCGGCTCTCTCGCTTGATCCGATTGAGTGAGGTCTGCACAGGGTGGTGGCAGACGAGTTGGATGCGTGGAACGACGACGGCGTCCGGATCCAGGCGAGCGGCAGATGGACCTTGCAAGGCGTTGGGGTTCTCCTGGGTGGCGCCATGGTTGCGCCGCCGTGCTCCTCAAAGAAAACGAGGAAGCATGAGGGGGAGAGAGAGAGGGGAAAACCAAGAAGAAGGAGAGAAACGAGAGATGGCACGGCATGGCGAGCATGGCGGCGAGAACCCAAGCTGCTCCCTCCAGCGCGCCCCTCCATGGCTCCCGCACTTCTCTGTGAGGATTAGAACTCAAAAATAGTCCAACCTCGCTCATGTGCATCCAATCCAATCAATTTATATACGCGAGCGACTTTGCCACATCAGAAATCAACCAGTGAAGGAGGAACAGAACGAAGGAGCTTATAATCAAAGAGGGAAAAGAGGGGAGAATACACGCAATCCATAGTTCGAAGGAAGAACTCTGAATCAGATAAGCGCGCAATCAGCAGCTAACAGAACAGCCATAGGTCCAAACCAAATCGGATCAATCGACAGGCGACGGCCTGGGAAATCAGATCGGCAGGTCTGTCCGTTGAATCAACAACATCTGTAAAAAAGCAGATGGGGAGGATTAAAACAAGCCGCATCAAAATGGGAACGGAGCGAGACAGGACAGAGCTAGGCCCCAAGCAAGGCGCTTCGCCCAGCTCCGGCGTCCTCTCCTGGCACCGAGGATCATCAGGGCGGGAGGGAGGAGTGTTCATTGGTTGGGTTATGGCTGGAGCAGAGCACCACCAGGGTGTGTGTGGCTGCAGCACATCGCGCGTTGGAAGGGGGGTAGGGGCGGAGAAGACAAGCCAGCGCTCCTCTGGTAATGAGGACTCCACGCAGGATAACTCTCGGTGGGGATTCTTTTGGTGCTGCTTTTTTTAATGGCTCCACCGACCAGAAGCTGCTGGATATTTCCAGGTGTGTGTGCTACCGATTGCAAAAAATAAAATCCTGAATGAGCACCTTTTTTTAACAGAACATAATCTTGAAAACCAAGCAACCAATATTTTCTAAAAAAAAATCAACATAGTAATTGAATATTAACAAAAAAAGTTATATATTAACAATCTCACTTGAATGCACCACTACTCTTCCACCAAAAATAAATTCATGCCTTCCACATCTTATGAACACATTATCAGATACAATAATGAAAAGTGAGTGAAATTTTAGACAAGGCATACACGGCGTGGCCTCCACATAAAATTTACTAGAATTTTTTTCCTTTTTATGTTGATGATGGGGAGTGTGTGAGGTTCGATCTTTCAAATAGTGCAAATGAAAAAGAATGGAACATAATCTTGCAAACCCAGGAACCAACATTTTCTATAAAAAATCAGCATAGTAAAAACCTATTTGCTTTCGAATATCAACAAAAAAATGTATATAAACAATCCCATTTGAATGCACCACTACTCTTCCATTCAAAATAAATTCATTTGCATTTAAATCTTTTAAAAATTCTAAGAAAAAACTTTTGGATTAAACAATTTCACCATCTGTATATCCCACTAAAAACACTTACATCATTCCTCTTCCACGCCGATGATAATGCCAAGATGAAGGAGAAGCCATCAAAGGACATCACGACGATTTTCTCAACTTTATAGTATGTCTGGGCACTAACAATCCTTTTTTTAAGTGCGGACATAGAGCGTACGTGTTTTTTTAAGATAAAGAGTGAATTTTTCTTGCTTTCCAACCCTTCATGCTTTTAAATATGTTCACGCTTTTTTTTAATGCACAAAACTCCAAAAAAATTACTCCGAAAAGCGATAACATTATTAACTTATTACCGATGTTTATCAAAACTGGATATAAGATATGGCCCGTACTGTCATACGGAGCAGGTTTTACGATATTTTTAGCCCGTTGCAACGCACGGGCATCTGTACTAGTACCAATAAAAACAAACGTCGACATGTAAACCGGAGTAGTAAAAATCGAAAGGAGCAAAGGTGGGCCCTCTCCCTGTCGACGCTATTGGCCAATCACTGGATCCAAAAAAACTCGCTACAGGTTGGCCGCGTCCAAATACCGCTAGTACAAGTTGTCCCTGGAAAAAACGAGGTGGTTGTGCGCAGGTCGCTATCCCGCTGTACCACGAGGTCCACACATTGTCTGATCGATCAGCACTTCTACACGTATCCCCGGGGACAAATATCACTTTCGTCCCGGAGCACACCTGGCGGCCTCCCTGATCACACTGCACCTGCGATCTTATCAGCATGAGGGAGAAGGATCGTGCCACGGATATTCCCGAATGGGGTGGCAGACCTGTGGCACATATCATCTGACAATTTTTGGTGTTCATGTACATGTGTTTTTTGAGATCATATGTACGTGCTTTTTTGTGTGATTTATGTACGTGTTGGTCGGTAAAAACTTTACGGGATCAACGGATTTACTTCTTCTTTTTTCTGTTGAGCAGAGCCGATTTTTTTAGTGCAGTTTGGTCAATCTTTTGGAATAGGAATAAAAATAGCCCGGGAATATTCCCTCTATGCGCACGGGAAGTTTTGTGAGTTTGAGCAAGCACGGTTTACTGCAGAGTGGAGTGCGACGGGCACATCACTGTTTCTCTTTTCATTTTCCTTGGAGACCCAACAAGGCACGATTTCGGAATGATTCAGCCGTGCATCGCAGATAGTGCGGGGATGCCGACTGAGTTTTCATTGCTGCTGGCGATGGATTGGGATCCGCGGGTCCGCGCCTCCCCAGCGCCAAAGGAACGGCATCTTTGGGCGAACCGATGTCTCCTCCTTGTTGTATCCCCGGTGCGTGGAGTCGTCCTCACCCGGCGACGCATATGGGCTGCCGGCCGCCGCGTCACCCACTCTGCATTTTCTCAATCGTCTAGTACATTTTTTCAATTATGCAGTGATGGTTTTATCTTTTTTAATTTATTTAAATAGATGTGCCATTTTCTGAGGATGTGCCACGGCTGCTCCGGTGGTTCCCAAAAAAATGGTGTGGTGGTCGTATGAAGATAATCGTTTTTAGCGGTGCAGGAACAATTCGTACAAAGCGTTTTGTTGTTTTCAGTCAGAGCATCTCTAGTAGACCCCGTAAAAAGGCCGAACTCGTATAATTTCGACGAATATACGAGTTCGACCAATTTTTCTGACTAGAATAGAAACCGCAGTCCGCAAAAACTCTCGCCGCACCAGTATATATGCGGTTTCACCGCACGGATACGGGTCAAACCCAATCCGCCTTCGCCGCGATTCCCCTCCGCCTCCGCCCGATTTCTCGCCTTCGGCGAGCCTGAAAAAGCCATGGATAGCTATGGTAGCTTCTGGGATGAGGCGGAGCGCCGGCGTCGCACCAGATCTAACGCCACGCACAAGCGGGGCGCATGAAGGTGGCTCAACCGCGGTAGCCAGCCGCCGCCGGCGTTTGAGTGCCGCGAGCTGGACGAGTTCGAGCGCGAGCTCACCCGCCACCGCCACGCCTCCTCCGGCACCTCTATCGCGGGGAGCACGTCCGCGGGCGCCTTGAGCTCGCGGCTCACTCTTGTGAAGAGAGAGCCGGAGGAGCTCGGGCCGCGCGCCGTCAAACTCGAGGCCAACGCGCCACCGCGTTGAGGCGTGATCGGCCTCGAGGATTACCTTCCCCGGGGAAGAAGGAGCACCTCGAGCTCGTCGTCCTGGAACTGTCAGCAAGGGAGCAGGAGGAGGCCGAAGAGCGCCACTGCCGCGAGCTCGAGCAGATGTTCCTCCAGACAGGCGTCGCAGACGCACGCGTCCAAGGAGGCGAACATGCGCTTCATGAAGGCGGAGCAAGCGAAGTTCTTCATCGACCTCGACTCCTCTGACTCCGATTGAGCGCCGCCGCTGGTCAGCTACCGCACGAGCTCCATTTTGTCTAGTGATGCGGTAATGTAGGTCCCGCGTAGCTCCGACGAGCTTTTATGTAAAAAATTCTCGCGCGAAACATGTTTTTTAGCGAGCTTTTGCAAAAAATTCTCGCGCGAAACATGTTTTTATTTTTTTTTACGGTTTTGGATATAGTCTAATCTGCCGCGGCGATTTTGAGCCTGTATATACAGCCCCGCGCGAACTGTAAACTGCATTTACAGTTTCACAGAATAGGGGTCTGCTAGAGATGCTCTCAGTACTTTTGGTAATCCGAAGAAATTGTCAATAGCGACTCTTTTTTGTTTATGTGACATTTTTTCAATAGACAACTTTTCAAGCATCTTGAGGAAAAAAAAAGACCCTCCTGATAGGAGGGGATACCCCACCTGTTCTACATCCCCCACAATTGGATGCACAACCCTTATTCCTTTTTCCATTTTCTTATTCTTCTTTTTTCTTTTCTGTAAAACATTTCAAAATATGAGCACTGTGGAGATTTGAACCCGCACCCCCACAGGTTATGTAGAACCGCGGTAACCACCTGGACAACTTTCCATTTGTGCTAGACACCTTCTTTTACCCTTCTTCAAATAATGAACGTGAACCTATTTGTCTTTTTCTTTTAGCGTTTTTTTTTTCTTTTTAAAAACTCGCGAACTTTTTTCAATGAACTTTTCTTAAAATTGATGTTTTTTTTAAAAAAAAATTGATGAAGTAGTTTTCAAAATTGATGAACTTTTTAATAAAAATCAATGAATTTTTAAAATTCATGAACTTTTTTCAAAATCAATAAAATATATTTCAAAATCAGTGAACATTTTTGAAAATTGACGAACTTTCCTCAATTTTATAATTTTTTTCAAAATCGATGACATGTTTTTCAAATTCATGAACTTCTCCTAAATCATGAACTTTTTGTAAATTCCCAAACCTTTTTCTACTTCATGAGCTTTTTCAAACCTGCAAACAGTTTTTTATTCACAATTTTTTAAATACTAGGGAAACCATTCCTGTTTGTTCTCCCCGGACTAATAGATTTCTACAGAATGAGCTAAAAAATGGCGAGTTGTTCTGCTATGCAAACGAACGAACGGCAGGTGCGAGTCGTGCGAGCGAGTGACGAACTTGGCGATTCATGTGACGGTCCATGCCCGCATGCCCCCGTGCGCCGTAACTTGTAAGCGGCGTTGAAGGCGGTGGTTAGGAGCTCCCTGTTGCATTGTGTCGAATATATTTGTACAAAATAGGTTACAGTCGGACTGAACTATGTGTAGATAAGGTACGGAGATGTTTTCGAACATGATACTTGTATCTTTGGCCTCTTATATAATATGAGTTGGCCTTGATTATCCTATACAAGTATAATTCATCATTTCCACGACAAGCATCACGCACTCATATTATGATAATTTAGTAGTGTTAGAAAAATCCTTTATTGAATGATAGTTGAAAACAGCGTGTGGGCTTATCTGCACCTGATGAACAGTAAAACAAAAAATAGCAGAGGAATTCGAGAAAAATCAAGTTTTTTTTTCTCGTCCAAGATGCTCAAATGCTGTTCAAAAATTTCGGGAAGTTTGGACATTCGAGTATCTGGTGGCAAAAAAAGCTCCACTGCAAACAATGTTTTCCTCAAACATCCGGAATTTGTCTTATAAACTCCTCGAATGTACACAATGTATAAACTGCACCAAATTTCGCACGGATATAAAGCGCAACATCTTGGATAAAAAACAGATTTTTTATAGAAAAAATCCTATTATTTTCTGTTTTACTGTTTATCCTGGCCTCATCGGATTCCGGGTGAAGATTAGTCACGTCCCTAATTACTACCTCCATCCGGGTATACAAGGCCACCAAGGAAGCGACCCGCGTCCGTTTTTTTCCAAGGCTCGCTGAAGAAAAATCGATGCATGCTGCATAGCTGGTTGGATGCGGGGAAAACGGAGCGAGCGTTTGGCATTAGGTTGGTTGTAATGGAAGTATCATAACTAGTATTATGCATGCTAACTAGACAATTTTAATGAGATGATATAGAATTAAATGAAGAAAGAGAAAATTAAGTATCATATCATAGTATTGTATCATAATAAATGCTATACTAATATGTGTTATGTATGACAATAAATAATGTCATCTATGATAGTACATTATGATACTACGCATTAGTAAGGTATTTCCTATGTTTTTATTTAGTCGGCGGCTAGCTTTGTAAACTTTGACAAAATTTATAAACAAAAATATGAACATATACAATAACAAATGAATACCATTAGATTTATTATTGAATATACTTTCACATCTTATAGATTTGTTATAATAAACATTTGTACTTCTTTCGATAAACTTGGCCAAACTTTGCGAAGTTTGATTACAGTCAACTCTAATATGTAGAATAAATAAAAATGAAGAGAATAGTATTGTAACTAGTATCATATGCATTATGCTAACTTTTTTTTAACTATAAACAGTAGGGTAAAACCCCACTACAATTTTTATTAAATAGAAAAAGCAGAAAAGGAAAAGGTCTCAAGTACAAAAGGTGGGCTTGAGGTAAGCCCAAAGGAACAAAGAAAAGAAAGAAAGAAAAAGAAGGCTGAAATAAAAAACTAAACTATCCTAAATTAATCGTGCTAATTTATAATACTATCCATTACAAACAGCTTTAAAGCGCGGGAGGAAAATCGGCTGATTGGCTAACTAATAGTGCATGCTGCATGTTGGTTGGCGGATTAGAGGCTCGGCCAGTTAATTGGGCATGCCTTGATCTGCGTGCATCATATGGCCGTCTTTGAAAATTCCTTCCATTTTTATTATTTTTAATGGTTTTCTTTAAAACCAAATCAATTAACCCATGTCTAATCTAAAAAACTATACCACAAAAACCTATCAAAATAAATATTTAATAACAAGCTGGTAAGAAAAATCCCGATGATTGCGTAGCTTGTTAAGATTTAAGGACCAATGTAATAATTATCTAGTTTTATTTATAATAAAATATTCTGCCCCAGTTTGTTTTTTTATATCATTGCTTTGTCCGGCCTAACATTATATTTTCAACCAACTCAGTAAATTCGTGTATTTATGAGCTGTAATTTATAAGAAAATAAATAAATAGGCTGCATAGATGCTACATTATTTTTTCATCTAGCTCAACAAATGGACTGTAAACTCTAAGAAAATGGGTTGAATATTTATCTCATTTTTTTAGGCTGACATGTGGGCCAATAGATCGAAGCCTATGCAAAGCGTTGTCAACTTAGTCAACAAATGATTTTGACATCTGTAGCCATTGAATTTACATCCAACAGCCGGCATGCATTTTCAATCTCTCGTCTCCTTCCTCGAGCATCCGCGGGACCTCCCGCTCCCGCCTCCCCGCAGCTAGCGACACTGGTTTGCACGCCTCACTGCGATGCACTACCCCATCGCCAGCCAGGCTATCTCTCCACCCCTCCACACCTCTTGTTATTCTCCGTCGACTGCAGCCCCACGCCGCATGCGAACCAGTCAACCCTTATACTCCTCTCCGTCTGTGACTCCACTGTCACGTCTTCCCCATCTCCGTGTCGTTCCCGTTTGGGGCCTCGCCGTCGTCCAACGCCCTGGTGCACTCGGCGCAGCATGGTCAACGTAGTCAACAAATGAGAGTCATCGAAAGAAGACTGTACATGGAGAGGCTGATAGTGAGGACACACCAGTTCCATGGACGCACGCATGCAACTACCTCCTTATTATATGAAAAAAGATTCCTCCCTGATAGGCGGGATCCACCAGGTTGAAGCATACATATAGTGTTATCTATGCGGCCACAATCGTGTGCGTACATATTGCTCTGTGTCGGACGATGAATCATGTACATATGTGTTATTGTTAGTCTCACGCAGGTCTGCACAAATCCCTCCGACCTGTTGCTGTAGCTGCTAAAACTCTACCTGATACATCCATTTTGCATCATGTTTTTATATTGATATTTATTGCATTATGAATTATTATTTCACTTTATGATACAATTCTTATGCCATTTCTCTCATATTTTGCAAGTTTCACATGAAGAGAAGATTGCGGTTAGTTGGAATTCTGGACCGAAAAAGGCTACATCGGAAACACTTTTTCTGAACATCTCCGAATGAGCTGAAAATTGATAGAGAATTATTTTGAAATATATTAAAATTATTGGCGAAAGAAATACCAGAGGGGAACCCACCAGGGAGCCACAAGCCTAGGGGGGCCCACACCCCTGGGCGCCCCCGAGCTTGTGGCATCCCTGGCAGGCCTCTAGGCCCATCTTCTCCTATATGATGCCATTTTCCCTAGAAAAAAATCAGAAAGAAGGTTTCGGGACAAAGCGCCGATGTCTCAAGGCGGAACCTGGGCAGGAGCCCTTTTGCTCACCGGTGAAGAGAGTCCGCTGTGGAAACTTCCCACTGGGGGCGGGGGGGGGGGGGGGGGGGGGGGGGGGGACTCGAAGCCATCGTCATCACCAACGGTCCTCTCATTGTGGGATGACCAATCTTCATCAACATCTTCACCAGCACCATCTCATCTCAAACCCTAGTTCATCTCTTGTATTCAATTTTCGTCTCAAAACCTCAGATTGGTACTCGTGGTATGGTTGCTAGTAGTGTTGATTACATCTTGTAGTTGATGCTTGCTTGTTTATTTGGTTGAAGATCATATGTTCAGATCCTTGATGCTATTCAATACTCCTTTGATCTTGAGCATGGATATGTTTTCTAAGTAGTTGCGTTTGTTCTTGAGGAGATGGGAGAAGTCTTGTCATGAGTAATTATGTGAATTTGGTATTCGTTCAACATTTTGATGATATGTATGTTGTTGTTTCTCTTAGTGGTGTTATGTGAACATCAACTACATGATACTTCACCATCTTTGGGCCTAAGGAAAGCATTGTGGAGTACTTATTAGATGATGGGTTGCTAGAGTGACAGAAGCATAAACCCTAGTTTATGCGCTATTCTGTAAGGGGTTGATTTGGATCCATATGTTTCATGCTATGGCTAGATTTATCTCAGTTCTTCTTTCGTAGTTGCGGATGCTTGCGCGATGGGGTAATCATAAGTGGGATGCCTGTTCTAGTAAGATCAACACCCAAGTACTGATCCACCCATATATCAAATTATCAAAGTAACGAGCACGAATCAAGCAAACATGATGAAAGTGACTAAATGAAATTCCCGTATGTCCTGAAGAACGCTTTGCTTATTATAAGAGACCGTTCCGGCCTATCCTTTGCTACAAAAAGGACTGGGCTAACTTGCTGCACCTTTGTTACCGTTACTACTATTTGCTCGTTACAAATTACCTTGCTATAAAACTATCTATTACCAACAATTTTAGTGCTTGGAGATAATACCTTGCTAAAAACCGCTTGTCATTTCCTTCTGCTCCTCGTTGGGTTCGACACTCTTACTTATCGAAAGGACTACGATTGAACTCCTATACTTGTGGGCCATCAAGACTCTTTTCTGGCACCGTTCCTGGGAGTGAAGCGCCTTTGGTGAGCGGAGTTTGGTAAGGAAACATTTATATTACGTGCTGAAATTTATTGTCACTTGTTACTATGGAAAACAATCCTTTGAGGGGTTTGTTTGGGGTATCTTCACCTCAACCGGAAGCACAAAGAGTTGCTCCTCAACCTACTGCCTACTGAAAATATTTATTATAAGATTCCTTCGGGTATGATAGAGAAACTGCTAGCTAATCCTTATGCAGGAGATGGAACAATACATCCATATATGCACCTAATCTACGTGGATGAAGTTTGTGGATTATTTAAGCTCGCAGGTCTACTCAGAGATGAAGTTAAGAAGAAGGTTTTCCCTTTATCTTTGAAGGGAAAGACATTGACATGGTATAGGCTATGTGATGATATTAGAGCTTGGGATTGGAACCGATTGAGATTGGAATTTCATCAAAAGTTTTATCCTATGCATTTGGTTCATCCTCATCGGAATTATATATATAATTTTTGGCCTCATGAAGGAGAAAGCATCTCTCAAGCTTGGGGGAGGCTTGAGTACATGATGTACTGATACGTCTCCAACGTATCTATAATTTTTGATTGTTCCATGCTATTATATTATCTGTTTTGGATGATAATGGGCTTTATTTTACACTTCCATATTATTTTTGGGACTAACCTATTAACCGGAGGCCCAGCCCAAATTGCTGTTTTTTTGCCTATTTTAGTGTTTCACAGAAAAGGAATATCAAACAAAGTCCAAACGGAATGAAACCTTCGGGAGCATGTTTTTGGAACAAACGTGATCCAGGGGACTTGGAGTGGACGTCAAGCAATGAACGAGGCGGCCACGAGGCAGGGGCGCGCCTAGCACCTACCCCCCTAGGCGCGCCCTCCACCCTCGTGGGCCCCTCGTTGCTCCACCGACCTACTTCTTCCTCCTATATATATTCATATACCCCGCAAACATCCAGGAGCACCACGAAACCCTATTTCCACCGCCGCAACCTTCTGTACCAAGAGATCCCATCTTGGGGCCTTTTCCGGAGCTCCACCGGAGGGGGCATTGATCACGGAGGGCCTCTACATCAACTCCATGGCCCCTCCGATGATGTGTGAGTAGTTTACTTCAGACCTTCGGGTCCATATCTAGTAGCTAGATGGCTTCTTCTCTCTCTTTGGATCTCAATACAAAGTTCTCCTTAATTCTCTTGGAGATCTATTCGATGTAATCTTCTTTTGCGGTGTGTTTGTCGAGATCCGATGAATTGTGGGGTTTATGATCAGGTCTATCTATGAACAATATTTGAATCTTCTCTGAATTCTTTTATGTATGATTGGTTTATCTTTGCAAGTCTCTTCGAATTATCAGTTTGGTTTGGCCTACTAGATTGATCTTTCTTGCAATGGGAGAAGTGCTTAGCTTTGGGTTCAATCTTGCGGTGCTCGATCCCAATGACATAAAGGGAAACGACACGTATTGTATTGTTGCCATCGAGGATAAAAAGATGGGGTTTATATCATATTGCATGAGTTTATCCCTCTACATCATGTCATCTTGCTTAAAGCATTACTCTTTTCTTATGAACTTAATACTCTAGATGCATGCTGGATAGCGGTCGATGTGTGGAGTAATAGTAGTAGATGCAGGCAGGAGTCAGTCTACTTGTCACGGACGTGATGCCTATATACATGATCATACCTAGATATTCTCATAATTATTCGCTTTTCTATCAATTGCTCGATAGTAATTTGTTCACCCACCGTAATACTTATGCTATCTTGAGAGAAGCCACTAGTGAAACCTATGGCCCCCGGGTCTATTCTCCATCATACAAGTTTCCAATCTATTTTATTTTGCAATCTTTACTTTCAATATATATCATAAAAATACCAAAAATATTTATCTTATTATTATTATCTCTATCAGATCTCACTCTTGCAAGTGGCCGTGAAGGGATTGACAACCCCTTTATCCCGTTGGTTGCGAGGTTCTTATTTGTTTGTGTAGGTACGAGGTGACTCACGCGTGGTCTTCTACTGGATTGATACCTTGGTTCTCAAAAACTGAGGGAAATACTTACACTACTTTGCTGCATCACCCTTTCCTCTTCAAGGGAAAACCAACAGAATGCTCAAGAGGTAGCAAGAAGGATTTCTGGCGCCGTTGTCAGGAAGATCTATGCCAAGTCAAGACATACCAAGTACCCATCACAACTCTTAACATTTGCATTACATTATTTGCCATTTGCCTCTCGTTTTCCTCTTCCCCACTTCACCCTTCCCGTTTTATTCACCCTCTTTTCCTTTCGCCCTCTCTTTCCATTCGCTTTTTCTTTGCTTGTTTGCTTGTGTGTTGGATTGCTTGCTTGTCACGATGGCTCAAGATGATACTAAATTATGTGACTTTGCCAATACCAACAATAATGATTTTATTAGCACTCCGATTGCTCCTCTTACCGATGCTGAATCTTGTGAAATTAATACTGCTTTGCTGAATCTTGTCATGAAAGATCCGTTTTCTGGCCTTCCTAGTGAAGATGCCGCTACCCATCTAAACAACTTTGTTGATTTGTGTGATATGCAAAAGAAGAAAGATGTGGATAATGATATTGTTAAACTTAAGCTATTTCCCTGTTCGCTTAGAGATCGTGCTAAAGCTTGGTTTTCGTCTTTGCCTAAAAATAGTATTGATTCATGGAATAAGTGCAAATATGCTTTTATCTCTAAGTATTTTTCCTCCCGCTAAGATCATCTCGCTTAGAAACGATATTATGAATTTTAAGCAACTTGATCATGAGCATGTTGCACAATCTTGGGAGAGGATGAAATTAATGATACGTAATTGCTCTACACATGGATTGAATTTATGGATGATTATACAATTTTTTTATGCTGGATTGAACTTTGCTTCTAGAAATCTTTTAGATTCGGCTGCGGGAGGCACGTTTATGGAAATCACTTTAGGAGAAGCTACCAAACTCCTAGATAATATTATGGTTAATTATTCTCAATGGCATACTGAAAGATCTACTAGTAAAAAGGTGCATGCAATTGAAGAGATCAATGTTTTGAGTGGAAAGATGGATGAACTTACGAAATTATTTGCTAATAAGAGCGCTCCTACTGATCC
The DNA here is from genome assembly GCF_018294505.1 of Triticum aestivum. Taxonomy (NCBI): domain Eukaryota; kingdom Viridiplantae; phylum Streptophyta; class Magnoliopsida; order Poales; family Poaceae; genus Triticum; species Triticum aestivum. Next base: position 519,159,505 of record NC_057803.1, on the reverse strand, counting down.
CAATGATATGCCTTTGTTTACTTTGATTGAGAATAATAATGAATCTATGGATGTGAATTTTGTTGGTAGGAACAATTTTGGTAATAATGCGTATAGAGGTAATTTTAATTCTAGGCCGTTTCCTATTAATTCCTCTAATAATTATGGTAATTCCTACAACAATTCTCATGGAAATTATAATAAGATTCCCTCTGATTTCGAATATAATATTAAAGAATTTATTAGTTCGCAAAAGAGTTTCAATCCTTTGATTGAAGAAAAACTGTCTAAGATTGATGAGTTGGCTAGGAACGTGGATAGAATTTCTCTTGATGTTGATTCTTTGAAACTTAGATCTATTCCATCTAAGCATGATATCAACGAGTCTCTCAAAGTATGAGAATTTCCATTGATGAGTGCAAAGAAAGAACCGCTAGGATGCGTGCTAAAAAAGATTGCTTTGTGAAAGCGTGTTCTTCTAGTTTCCATGATAATAATGATGAAGATCTAAAAGTTATTGATGTGTCCCCTATTAAATCTTTGTTTTGCAATATGAATCTTCATAATGATGGGACTGAAGATGAGCCACCTTTACCTAGAAGGCATTCCAAAAATTCGGAGTTTTTAGATCTTGATGCAAAAAATGGTAAAAGTGGGATTGAAGAGGTCAAAACTTTAAATAGCAATGAACCCACTATCTTGGATTTCAAGGAATTTAATTATGATAATTTATGTTTGATAGATTGTATTTCCTTGTTGCAATCCGTGCTAAATTCTCCTCATGCTTATAGTCAAAATAAAGCTTTTACTAAACATATCATTGATGCTTTGGTGCAATCTTATGAAGAAAAACTTGAGTTGGAAGTTTCTATCCCTATAAAACTTTATGATGAGTGGAAACCTACAATTAAAATTAAAATTAAAGATCATGAATGCTATGCTTTGTGTGATTTGGGTGCTAGTGTTTCCACGATTCCAAAAACTTTGTGTGATTTGCTAGGTTTCCGTGAATTTGATGATTGTTCTTTAAACTTGCACCTTGCGGATTCCACTATTAAGAAACCTATGGAAAGATTAATGATATTCTTATTGTTGCAAATAGGAATTATGTGCCCGTAGATTTCATTGTTCTTGATATAGATTGCAATCCTTCATGTCCTATTATTCTTGGTAGACCTTTCCTTAGAACGATTGGTGCAATTATTGATATGAAGGAAGGGAATATTAGATTCCAATTTCCGTTAAGGAAACACATGGAACACTTCCCTAGAAAGAAAATTAAATTACCATATGAATCTATTATGAGAGCCACTTATGGATTGCCTACCAAAGATGGCAATACCTAGATCTATCCTTGCTTTTATGCCTAGCTAGGGGCGTTAAACGGTAACGCTTGTTGGGAGGCAACCCAATTTTATTTTTATTCCTTGCTTTTTTATACTATTTAGTAATAAATAATTTATATACACTACAGGAATCTGGTACTTTGCCATCAGCCATGGCGGACGGCAAAGGCCTTTGCCGTCCGCCGCGGACGGCAAACAGCGACGACAAAGACAGGGTCGGCAAAGGCCTTCTTTGCCGTCTGTTTTTTGCAGCGGACGGCAAAGAGGCCTTTGCCGTCAGTGGCGGACGGAAAAGGGCACGACTCTTTGCCATCTGCTGGCAGACGACAAAGACTGCAGGCTCTTTGCCATCTGTTGGCAGATGGCAAAGAGACCAAATAGGCATTAATTCTGTTTCTTCTTATATCAATTCATTTTCACAGAAAATCAAACACAATCAAACACAGACTATATGTATGACCAATATAGCATATCCAACACATATTACCAATACTCATGAACACATATATATCCAACACATATCCATGAACACATATCCAACACATGTTACCAATATATAGTCATGAACACATATATATCCAACACATATCCATGAACACATATCCAACAAATATTACAAGGAATGATCTAAAACTAAATATCTATTTTCCTAAAAACTATCTTATTACTAAGATCTTCGCTGGATCTTCTTCTTTTCTTCCAACCTGCATAATAAAAACACTAAGAAAGAGAGAATGGGTTAGGAGTAGAAATGTAGCATTTCACTTGGTGAAATGCAATGCTGTAGGAGCCAGTACTTGAGATCAAGATAATCTTAGTTAAGATCCTGATTTTCAAAGTGATCTTAATTAGAAAGCAAAATAGAGTAAACCAATACCAAAGAGCCAAAGAAGAGAACCAGCCAAGGACCCAATCAAGAAGCCACCACAATTAGCAGTAAGTTAAATGCCAACACAAAGACCACTATCAGTACTAGCTCCAGGAATTAAGCCAACTAAAAACTAGTGATTAAAGCCAAAGATTAGACTTCATCACCACAATCAGTTTTGTCTAGTGACAATAGGTACATGTCACTGTGCAACGCCAAAAACAAAGCTCCAGGAGGAGATATACATCACAACCAGCCAACCAGACCAAGTCCCAACACATCCAACCACCAGCAGCTTAGAAGAGATAACTATTAAGGAGAGCTACAGAAGACCTCAAGGTATACTTGAGGGATTATGTGCTCAGACAGCCTGGAAGTGCCAGGGCTAGTTCATCACAGCACAGGGATAGTCACATGTAAATTAAGCCTAAGAGAGGGGGGCTCAGACCAGCATCACTGCCCAAATCAGATGTAGTATCTGTCTTATCAGTAGAAAACTAGGAAAGTAACAGCCAAAACCAAGTATAGTATCTGTTCATAGGCTGAAAGAGACAAATAGGAATAGCCAAACCAAGTTGTATCTGTTCATATCAGTATTAGAAGTAAAATAACTAAGAACAAGTGAGTATCCGTTCATGAGTAAAGTAACTGACCAAAGTAACAACTCCAGGATCAACTACACAGAACAGAGCAGTACATGAGTATATATACTTCACAAATACACATAGATGGTCACTGACCAAAACCCTGACACAGCAAGAATCCATCACAAAGAGCTCCAATACAAGTTGATGCTCATCTACAGCAGCTAACCACAGCTAATAGAGCCTCACACCCAACAAGATCAAGAGCTATGCATTAGAGAGATCAGGAGGGGAGCAAGGAGAAGCTCACCAAAAGGAGTTGTAGCCAAAGCAGGATGCAGCCACACCATCACTATGGTGTGACCAACATCACAACCAACACCACCACAACAAGCCGGAGCTTGCCAGAGAGCACCACAATGGCGGTGCCAGTGAGAGCACAGGCACGAAGGCGCCAACCAGGGGCACCGCAGCACGGAGGCGCCACCCGGGGGCACCACCGCGCCACGGCACATCCAGCACAGCCAGAGGATCCTCACGGCGACCGGACCTAAATACGGTCCGTCCACTTTGGTTGCACATGCCAAATCAGCGATGAATGAGCTACTTTTCCCGCATAGCAAGCAAACACTCCATTCAATAGAAGAAAGGCCGGTTTTACAGAAGCAAAGATTAAAGGTAGAGTGTTCAGAAGCAATGAATGATCGATTTGGCATAAGCAGGACCAAACCAAAACCATGGCAGAAACTAAATTGACAACACATGATGATGCCTCCGAAGTAGATAAGGACAACACAAGTTTTACCTATACACAACACAACGATCACTATACAAAATAGTAAGCATTTATAGTTTCCTTGTGTTTGATTGCTTGACACTCATTATTAACAAGTCAAGTTAAATCCCTGCAGCAATGTAGTAAGGACCCTATCAAATCGAGCTAACCACGGCAGCCCTCAAGCAGAGTAAACCGATTTATGGCACAATTATAGAAGTGAACAACTGAGTCCTCCTCAACCATTATTGCATATGCAACAAAAACAAGATTGATAAATTTTCTTGTTTGGTTTAGAACTTGAGTGGACGGGTGCAAGGCAGGAAAAGAAGAAATCCAAGAGGGGAGGAGAGGAGAAGGGGCGGACCTGGATGGCGTTGGGGCAGTGGTGGAGCTGCGTCCTCCACGGCGTCCTTCCTGTCCATGGCGTCCTTCCCGTCCATGGCTTCCCGGCGTGATGGATCTGTGAGGGAGAGGAGACGCGACGCAACGCGGTGAGAAAGAGAGGGATGGATGTGATGAGGAGGAGTGAAGAGACTCACCTGAGTCACCGGAGCAACACCGGAGCCACGCCGGCGATGTGGTGGACGAAACCCTAGCCGCAGGGGAGGGTCACGCGTGGGAAGGAAGAAGGGGACTCCCTTTTATAGTGGGGACAACAATCCCGTTGCCCCCCACCAACCAGCCCCACACAGGGCGGTACTACCGCTGAGAGGGGGCGGTACTACCGCCAGGACAACAATACTGCCGCGCCCGCCAGCGGTACTGCCGTGCTGAGGAGACTAGTAGGGAACGGACCCAAATGCGGTACTACCGCGGTGGTAGGGTGGTACTACCGCTCCTGGGACGATACTACCGACACTACAACCGTGACTAGTGCCGCAAAACCCGACACGAGAAAAAGACCTCTCGAATCGAGGCGGTAGGAGCCAGACTGCCCAACGGTACTACGGCAGTGGGGTCAAGGGCGGTAGTACCACTGTGGAGCGGTACTGCCGCTTGTGACCCTTCGGCCCTAGTACCGCAGGCAGTGCGGTACTACCGCTGGGGCGCGCGTGAGAGAGAAGAAATCTCTCAAAGATGCTGAGGACAAGGCGGAGGTGCCAAGCCCCCAGCGGTACTACTGTTGTGGAGCCACGGGTGGTACTACTACTGCGGAGCGGTACTGCCGCTTGTGGCTCCTCAGCGGTACTACCGCTGGGTGCGCGGTACTACCGCTTGACCTAGACAGGACAAGGAAGAGAGAGGAGAGATCTCTTCAATGGAAAGGAAATGCTCGGAGGGTGAGAAGCTGATGTGTACGTGATGATTCCACCCATGCAAAACCCCAGCGGACCCCCTCTTGATAGTACGGTGCCCTCTACGCAACTAGTCCACCGAGAAAGAATCGAAAGAGCTACACCGTCTTGAAATACACTCTGAGGGGAAGAAGGCGTCTCGTGCTAGGGGAGAATCTGTGAATTAAACAAAGCACAAGATTAGTCCACAAACATGTTGTCATCAATCACCAAAACTACCTTGAGAGCGATATGCCATAACAATCTCCCCCTTTTTGGTGGATTGATGACAACAAGGGATTTGCGCAAGGAAAAGAAATAAAACGAAGAAAGCTAAGAACTACAAAATATAGACGGGCTCCCCCAGAATGTGTGCACCAAGAGATGGCACGACACACACATTCGGATCAACACTCCCCCTATATTTTATAGTCCAACAATACTAAGCACAAGATATATGAGAGAAGTGAATAAACAGGACAAGCATGCATCTCACAATAAACTACAGTACTCTGAACTGACATAAGTAATAAGGTAGCGATAGGGAGCATATGTCTCACACCATATGTCTAGAACTTAGGTCTCACACCAAACCAAACCAAAGAAGGACACCGAGAGAACACACAAGAAACCAAAAGACGACTCAAAGCACGACACAAGAAGCAAATCCCTACACTCTCTCCCCCATTGGCAGCGAGACACCAAAAAGGGCATAGAGTGACACTACGACTCCAGGTGATGGGAGGAGGAAGATCTCGAACATCACATCTCTGCATCTTCATCGTGGGTCGAAAACTGCTTGGCATCGGAGTCAGTCCAGTGGCAATTCTGATGAATCCAATCCTCCTCTTCAGTTATCTGACCCTCAGACCCACTGGCAACTGTTGCTCCCATCTGACGCATGAGCTCCTTGTGGCGCGTCCTGGCATGCTTCTCCGCCACATGAGTCATGTACTGACCATGAGACTCCATGCAGAAAAGCTTCTTCATCTTGCGCTTAAGCTTTTGTGCACACGACGGTTCTGCACTAGAGGGGCCAAAGTTATCCTCATGAGCATCAATAGCAGCCTCACCCTCGGTCCCCATGGCAGCAGCAGCAGCAGACGGACCCCCTGTGGCAGCAGTAGCAGATGGACCCCCTATGTGAGGCGCTATCCAATTGTCCTTCTTCCTTAGAAGCTTGATCTCATGAGAAACCAAGTCTCCAGTCTCTAGCAGCACTCTGGGATAAGTCTGTGCCCAGGCCCTCTCAATGAGCCTCATGATGAATGGACCATAGATAGGACACTTGCGCTTAGACACGGCAGATAGAAGTTCAGACCACATGACATGAGAGATATCCAGGCTCTCTCTAGTGCTTGCTTCCTTCTCATGCTGACAGAAAAGGAGCATGTCCACGAGGTAAGAGTGGACCATATCCAGATTCCCGATCCGAGGGAAGAGAGTCTCACGGAATATGCGATGAAGAATGTCCAGATACGGAGACAGCTCATAGGTCTTCTTCTCAGTTACTAGGTGAACCTTCACAGTGCAGTAGGGCCAAAGGGCTTGCTTGTGGGTGGATGTAGCATTGCGGTGAGGACGGAAACCGATAGGAGTCTCAAGCCCGTTATCCACCACAACAAGTAACCCCATGAACGCCTGCCACTTGACGGAAAGCAGCTTGCCATTGGTCATCCATGTCAGAGTCCTGTCGACATCCATCCCAAGATGGACGGTGGCATAGAATTGAGCCACCAAATCCGCATCGAAATCCTTGTTGAATTGCATGATCCTGAGAATGTTCAATTGAGTGCACATCTGAAGGGCTTCGCCAAAGTACTCTGGGTCCTTCTCCATAGCATCAGTGTCAATGGAGCGAACATCAACAAAAAGATTCTTCTTGGCCTTGATCACATCAAAGTAGATGGCAAACTGAAAACGGTTCCAGAACGGGCGGTTGACCAAAGTGGGTTCTTGGTCCACCGCATAGGGGTTGCGGCGATGCTTCGCCCAAAACTCCTTGTTGGTCATCTCAGTCATAGTCTTCCCTTTTGGCTTGTTGGCGGCTTGCTTCGATTGCTGAGGAGGTGGAGGAACACTTGCAGATGCACTTGCTGGAGGCGGTTGGGTGCTCGAGGAACCACCGGCTGGCTCTGAGGTGCGGTAGCATTTTGATGTGGCATGCCCGGGGTTGATACGGCGGCCTTGCTGCTCGGAAAGGTCATCACCTGGAGCCAAACACAAGAACACGCAAAACAACCAGAAAGAACGAGCATAAGCCAACAAACTCAACAAAAAGATCAAGGTAAGGAAGGAAAATGATGGAAATTGGCAAGCAGCGGTAGTACCGTGACCTGCCCGCGGTAGTACCGCCCCAAAGGGAGCGGTAGTACCGCTCTAGGTCAAGCGGTAGTACCGCTCCAAAGAGAGTGGCAGTACTGCTTGAGGCGGAGAAACAATAGTTTCTTATAGCACGAGGCGGTGAAACAGCGGGTTCCTACTACCGTGGTTAGATCCGACACTACCGGCCTACCAAATTCAAAAATAATCCTACCAAACTCTAATCGAGATAGTCTAGTTGCCTTCTCCAACCAACTCAAGCCTAGATTTAACCAAAAATCTAGAGATGCAACCACCATTGCCCCTAAGAAACAAGACTGAAAAAGAGACAAAGCGAAAGAAGGAACGGGGGCAATACCGGCATCCATGGTAAGAGGACGAGGTGGGGATCGACTCCACCAAAGGAAATGGAGAGGGACGCCCCGGAGACGGAGATCCGCCGGAGCCCTCCCGCGGCGAGTGGAGGCTGGAGAGAGGAAGAGAAAAGAGGGGCGAAGTGAATGGGTATGGGGGAGAAGAAACCTCCCCCTGCCCCGACTTAACCCCCTGTTCTCGTCCCCCAGTGGTAGTACCGTGCTGGGGGGCGGTAATACCGCTTACGAGCGGTAGTACCGCGCACCACCAGCGGGAGTACCGCCCAGCACGCCACGGCAACTAAACAAACACAGCTTAGCTCGACGAAACGACAAAAACGGCCAAGACACACCTCTTCAAAAGAGGGCGGTGGCTGAGGCCACCTATGTTTGAGTCAAAAGGTATGGCACCACGAAGATTTTAACCTTGGGCCCATGACCAAAACTCGTCTTTGAAGCACAAGTGCCATCAACAATGGCTAAAGTGAAAGACTTGATCAATTTATGCATAATGGGGGGAGGGAGAGTTCATTGAGAGAACAACACTCCCCCTATGTCCATGCCTACACCTAAACTAGACAACAAATTGAGCGTGGTAGGGTGTGCACAGGTTCAAGCCACATTGCTCGAATTAATGATATTTAGCTCATGCCTTAACTCGCGAAATCTTGCTTCATCCAAGGGCTTCGTGAAAATATCTGCAAGGTTGTCATGAGTGTTGACATAGTTGAGCTCGATCTCTCCTCGCCTAATGTGATCCCGGATGAAGTGATACCGAATCTCAATATGCTTCGTCTTGAAGTGTTGCACTGGGTTGAGAGAAATCTTGATGGCACTTTGATTGTCACACCAAAGAGGCACTTTGTCACAAGTGACACCGTAATCCTTTAAAGTTTGCCTCATCCATAGAAGTTGTGCACAACAACTACCGGCGGCAACATACTCCGCCTCAGTGGACGAGAGAGACACACAGCTTTGCTTTTTGGAAGACCAACTTACCAAAGAGCAACCAAGGAATTGGCACCCTCCGGAAGTGGACTTCCTATCCACTTTGTCTCCCGCCCAATCGAAATCGAGTACCCTACAAGCTTGAAGTTTGATCCTCTTGGGTACCATAAGCCAAAGTTTGGGGTATGAGCCAAATATCGAAAGATTCATTTGACGGCCACATAGTGACTTTCCTTAGGTGCCGCTTGAAACCGTGCACAAATTCCCACACTCAACATGATGTCCGGTCTAGATGCACAAAGGTAAAGCAAGGATCCAATCATGGAACGATATACCTTTTGATCCACCACTTTACCATCGGGATCTAACTCAAGTTGGCACTTGGTGGGCATTGGAGTGGAGGCCGGCTTGACGTCACTTAGCTTGAATCTCTTGAGCATGTATTGAGTGTATTTGGATTGATTGATGAAGGTTCCTTCTCTTCTTTGCTTCACTTCGAACCCTAGAAAGTGTTGGAAATATGCCCTAGAGGCAATAATAAATTAGTTATTATTATATTTCCTTGTTCATGATAATCGTTTATTATCCATGCTAGAATTGTATTGATAGGAAACTCAAATACATGTGTGGATACATAGACAACACCATGTCCCTAGTAAGCCTCTAGTTGACTAGCTCGTTGATCAATAGATGGTTATGGTTTCCTGACCATGGACATTGGATGTCATTGATAACGGGATCACATCAGTAGGAGAATGATGTGATGGACAAAGACCCAATCTTAAGCCTAGCACAAGATCATGTAGTTCGTATGCTAAAGCTTTTCTAATGTCAAGTATCGTTTCCTTAGACCATGAGATTGTGCAACTCCCGGATACCGTAGGAGTGCTTTGGGTGTGCCAAACGTCACAACGTAACTGGGTGGCTATAAAGGTACACTACAGGTATCTCCGAAAGTGTCTGTTGGGTTGGCACGAATCGAGACTGGGATTTGTCACTCCGTGTAAACGGAGAGGTATCTCTGGGCCCACTCGGTAGGACATCATCATAATGTCACAATGTGAGCAAGGAGTTGACCACGGGATGAAGTGTTACGAAACGAGTAAAGAGACTTACCGGTAACGAGATTGAACAAGGTATCGGGATACCGACGATCGAATCTCGGGCAAGTATCGTACCGCTAGACAAAGGGAATTGTATACGGGATTGATTAAGTCCTTGACATCGTGGTTCATCCGATGAGATCATCGTGGAACATGTGGGAGCCAACATGGGTATCCAGATCCCGCTGATGGTTATTGACCGGAGAGTCATCTCGATCATGTCTCCATGTCTCCCGAACCCGTAGGGTCTACACACTTAAGGTTCGGTGACGCTAGGGTTATAGAGATATAAGTATGCGGTAACCCGAAAGTTGTTCGGAGTCCTGGATGAGATCCCGGACGTCACGAGGAGTTCTGGAATGGTCCGGAGGTAAAGAATTATATATAGGAAGTGCTATTTCGGCTATCGGGACAAGTTTCGGGGTCACCGGTATTGTACCGGGACCACCGAAAGGGTCCCGGGGGTCCACCGGGTGGGGCCACCTGCCCCGGGGGTCACATGGGCTGTAGGGGGTGTGCCTTGGCCTGTATGGGCCAAGGGCACCAGCCCCAAGAGGCCCATGCACCAAGAGATAAGGGAAAGAAAGAGTCCTAAAGGGGGAAGGCACCTCCGAGGTGCCTTGGGGAGGATGGACTCCTCCCTGGCCGCACCCTTCCTTGGAGGAAGGGCCAAAGCTGCGCCCCCCTCTCCCTTGGCCCTATATATAGTGGGGGGAAGGGAGGGCAGCAAAACCTAAGCCCTGGCGCCTCCCTCTCCCTCCCATGACACATCTCCCTCCTCCCACAGCGCTTGGCGAAGCCCTGTTGGAATTCCGCTACTTCCACCACCACGCCGTCGTGCTGCTGGATCTCCATCAACCTCTCCTCCCCCCTTGCTGGATTAAGAAGGAGGAGACGTTGCTGCTCCGTACGTGTGTTGAACGCGGAGGTGCCGTCCGTTCGGCGCTAGGATCATCGGTGATTTGGATCACGGCGAGTACGACTCCATCAACCCCGTTCTCTTGAACGCTTCCGCGCGCGATCTACAAGGGTATGTAGCTCCACTCCTCCCTCGTTGCTAGATGACTCCATAGATTGATCTTGGTGACACGTAGGAAAATTTTGAATTATTGCTACGTTCCCCAACAGTGGCATCATGAGCTAGGTCTATGCGTAGTTTCTATGCATGAGTAGAACACAAAGTAGTTGTGGGCGTTGATTTTGTTCAATATGCTTACCGTTACTAGTCCAATCTTGATTCGGTGGCATTGTGGGATGAAGCGGCCCGGACCGACCTTGCACGTACTCTTACGTGAGACTGGTTCCATCGACTGACATGCACTAGTTGCATAAGGTGGCTAGCGGGTGTCTGTCTCTCCCACTTTAGTCGGATCAGATTCGATGATAAGGGTCCTTATGAAGGGTAAATAGCAATTGGCATATCACATTGTGGTTTTTGCGTAGGTAAGAAACGTTCTTGCTAGAAACCCATAGCAGCCACGTAAAACATGCAAACAACAATTAGAGGACGTCTAACTTGTTTTTGCAGGGTATGCTATGTGATGTGACATGGCCAAGAAGAATGTGATGAATGATATGTGATGTATGAGATTGATCATGTTCTTGTAATAGGAATCACGACTTGCATGTTGATGAATATGAAAAACGGTAGGAGCCATAGGAGTTGTCTTTATTTATTTATGACCTGCGTGTCAACATAAACATCATGTAATTACTTTACTTTATTGCTAACCGGTAGCCATAGTAGTAGAAGTAATAAGTTGGCGAGACAACTTCAAGGAGACACAATGATGGAGATCATGATGATGGAGATCATGGTGTCATGCCGGTGACGATGATGATCATGGAGCCCCGAAGATGGAGATCAAAAGGAGCAATATGATATTGGCCATATCATGTCACTATTTGATTGCATGTGATGTTTATCATGTTTTTGCATCTTGTTTACTTAGAACGACGGTAGTAAATAAGATGATCCCTCATAATAATTTCAAGAAAGTGTTCCCCCTAACTGTGCACCGTTGTGAAAGTTCGTCGTTTCGAAGCGCCGCGTGATGATCGGGTGTATAGATTCTTACGTTCGAATACAACGGGTGTTGACGAGCCTAGCATGTACAGACATGGCCTCGGAACACATGCGAAACACTTAGGTTGACTTGGCGAGCCTAGCATGTACAGACATGGCCTCGGAACACAAGAGACCGAAAGGTCGAGCATGAGTCATATGGTAGATACGATCAACATGAAGATGTTCACCGATGATGACTAGTTCGTCTCACGTGATGATCGGACACGGCTAGTTGACTCGGATCATGTAATCACTTAGATGACTAGAGGGATGTCTATCTGAGTGGGAGTTCATAAGATGAACTTAATTATCCTGAACATAGTCAAAAGGTCTTCGCAAATTATGTCATGGCTCGCGCTTCAGTTCTACTGTTTAGATATGTTCCTAGAGAAAATTTAGTTGAAAGTTGATAGTAGCAATTATGCGGACTAGGTCCGTAAACTGAGGATTGTCCTCATTGCTTCATAGAAGGCTTATGTCCTTAATGCACCGCTCAGTGTGCTGAACCTCGAACGTCGTCTGTGGATGTTGCGAACATCTGACATACACATTTTGATAACTACGTGATAGTTCAGTTAAACGGTTTAGAATTGAGGCACCGAAGACGTTTTAAAACGTCGCGAAACATATGAGATGTTTCGAGGGCTGAAATTGAGATTTCAGGCTCGTGCCCACGTCAAGAGGTATAAGACCTCCAACGATTTTCTTAGCCTGCAAACTAAGGGAGAAAAGCTCAATTGTTGAACTTGTGCTCAGATTGTCTGAGTACAACAATCATTTGAATCAAGTGGGAGTTGATCTTCCAAATGAGATAGTGATGTTTCTCCGAAGTCATTACCACCAAGCTGCTAGAGCTTCGTGATGAACTATAATGTATCGGGGACATATATGATGATCCTTGAGCTATTCGCGATGTTTGACACCACAAAAGTAGAAATCAAAAAGGAGCATCAATTGTTGATGGTTTGTGAAACCACTAGTTTCAAGGAGGGCAAGGGCAAAAGGGATGCTTCATGAAACGGCAAATCAGCTGCTGCTCTAGTGAAGAAACCCAAGGTTGAACCCAAACCCGAGACTAAGTGCTTCTGTAATAAGGGGAACAACCACTGGAGCAGAATTACCCTAGATACTTGGTAGATGAGAAGGCTGGCAAGGTCGATAGAAGTATATTGGATATACATTGTGTTGATGTGTACTTTACTAGTACTCCTAGTAGCACCAGGGTATTAGATACCGGTTCGGTTGCTAAGTGTTAGTAACTCAAAATAAAAGCTACAGAATAAATGGAGACTAGCTAAAGGTGAGCTGACGATATGTGTTGGAAGTGTTTCCAATGTTGATATGATCAAGCATCGCACGCTCCCTCTACCATCGAGTTTGGTGTTTGCATTGAGCATAGACATGATTGGATTATGTCTATCGCAATGCGGTTATTCATTTAAAGAGAATAATAGTTACTCTGTTTATTTGAATAATACCTTCAGTGGTCTTGCACCTAAAATGAATGGTTCATTGAATCTCGATCATAGTGATACACATGTTCATGCCAAAAGATATAAGATAGTAATGATAGTACCACCTACTTGTGGCACCGCCACTTAAGTCATATCGGTATAAAACGCATGAAGAGGCTCCATGTTGATGGATCTTTGGACTCACTCGTTTTTGAAAAGTTTGAGACATGCGAACCATGTCTATTGGTGTATATGCATGAAGAAACTCCATGCAAATGGACCATTTGGACTCACTTGATTTTGAATCACTTGAGACATGCAAATCATACCACATGGGCAAGATGACTGAAAGCCTCGTTTTCAGTAAAATGGAACTAGAAAGCAACTTGTTGGAAGTAATACATTTTGATGTGTGCAGTCCAATGAGTGCTGAGGCATGTAGTAGATATTGTTATGTTCTTACTTCACAGATGATTTGAGTAGATGTTGAGTATATTTACTTGATAAATCACGAGTCTGAATTATTGAAAGGTTCAAGTAATTTCAGGGTGAAGGTGAGAGATCGTCGTGACAAGAGGATAAAATATCTATGATATGATCATAGAGATGAATATCTGAATTATGAGTTTGGCACAGAATTAAGACATTGTGGAAATTGTTTCACAACTAATACAGTCTAAAACTCCATGGTATGATGGTGTGTCCGAACATCATAACTGCACCCTATTGGATATGATGCAAACCATGATGTCTCTTATCGAATTACCACGATAGTTTATGGGTTAGGCATTAGAGACAACCACATTCACTTTAAATAGGGCACCACGTAATTCCGATGAGATGACACCGTATGAACTATGGTTTAGAGAAACCTAAGTTGTCATTTCTTAAAAGTTTGGGGCTGCGACGCTTATGCGAAAAAGTTTCAGGCTGATAAGCTCAAACCCAAAGCGGATAAATGCATCTTCATAGGACACCCAAAACAGTTGGGTATACCTCCTGTCTCAGAACTGAAAGCAATAAGGGATTGTTTCTAGAATCGGGTCCTTTCTTGAGGAAAAGTTTCTCTCGAAAGAATTGAGTGGGAGGATGGTGGAGACTTGATGAGGTTATTGAACCGTCTCTTCAACTAGTGTGTGGCAGGGCACAGGAAGTTGTTCCTGTGACACCTACACCAATTGAAGTGGAAGCTTATGATAGTGATCATGAAACTTCAGATCAAGTCACTACCAAACCTCGTTGGATGACAAGGATGCGTACTACTTCAGAGTGGTATGTAATCCTGTCTTGGAAGTCATGTTGCTAGACAACAATGAACCTACGAGCTATGGAGAAGCGATGGTGGGCCTGGATTCCAAAATGGCTCGAGGCCATATAATCCGAGAGAGGATCCATATATGAAAAACAAAGTGTAGACTTTGGAAGAACTACTTGATGGTCGTAAGGCTGTTAGGTACATATGGATTTTAAAAGGAAGACGGACAATGATGGTAAATTTCACCATTAAGAAAGCTCGACTTGTCGTTAAGATGTTTCTCGACAAGTTCAAGGAGTTGACTACGATGAGACTTTCTCACTCGTAGCGATGCTAAGAGTCTGTTGGAATTATATTAGCGATTACTGCATTATTTATGAAATCTGCAGATAGGATGTCAAAACATTGTTTCCTCGACGATTTTCTTGAGGAAAGGTTGTATGTGATACAACCGGAAGGTTTTGTCAATCCTGAAAGATGCTAATAAGTATGCAAAGCTCCAGCAATCCTTCTAAAGGACTGGAGTAAGCATCTCGGAGTTGGAATGTATGCTTTGATGAGATGATCAAAGATTTTGGGTTTATACAAAGTTTATGAGAAACTTGTATTTCCAAAGAAGTAAGTGGGAGCACTATAGAATTTCTGATGTGTATATGTTGTTGACATATTGTTGATCAGAAATGACGTACAATTTCTGGAAAGCATATAGGGTTATTTGAAAAGTGTTTTTCAATGGAAAACCTGGATTAGGCTACTTGAGTATTGAGCATTAAGATCTATAAGGATAGATCAAAACACTTAATAGTACTTTCAAATGAATACATACCGTGACAAGATTTTGAAGGAGTTCAAAATGGATCGGCAAAGAAGGAGTTCTTGGCTATGTTATAAGGTGTGAACATTGAGTAAGACTCGAAACCTGACCGCGGCAGAATAGAGAGAAAGGACGGAGGTTGTCCCCTATGCTTTAGACGTAGGCTCTAAAGTATGCTATGCTATGTACCGCACCTGAAGTGTGCCTTGCCATGAGTCAGTCAAGGGGTACAAGAGTGATCCAAGAATGGATCACAGGACAGCGGTCAAAGTTATCCTTAGTAAATAGTGGACTAAGGAATTTTCTCGATTATGGAGGTGGTAAAAGAGTTCGTCGTAAAGGGTTACGCCGATGCAAACTTTGACACTAATCCAGATTATTCTGAGTAGTAAACTGGATTCGTATAGTAGAACAGTTATTTGGAATAGTTCCAAATAGAACGTGGTAGCTGCATCTGAGAGATGACATAGAGATTTGTAAAGCACACATGGATCTGAAAGATTCAGACCCGTTGATTATAACATCTCTCACAAGCATAACATGATCAAACCCAGAACTCATCGAGTGTTAATCACATGGTAATGTGAACTAGATTATTGACTCTAGTAAACTCTTTGGGTGTTAGTCACATGGGGATGTGACCTTGAGTGTTAATCACATAGCAATGTGAACTGGATTATTGACTCTAGTGCAAGTGGGAGACTATTGGAAATATGCCCTAGAGGTAATAATAAATTAGTTATTATTATATTTCCTTGTTCATGATAATCGTTTATTATCCATGCTAGAATTGTATTGATAGGAAACTCAGATACATGTGTGGATACATAGACAACACCATGTCCCTAGTAAGCCTCTAGTTGACTAGCTCGTTGATCAATAGATGGTTATGGTTTCCTGACCATGGACATTGGATGTCGTTGATAACGGGATCACATCATTAGGATAATGATGTGATGGACAAAGACCCAATCTTAAGCCTAGCACAAGATCATGTAGTTCGTATGCTAAAGCTTTTCTAATGTCAAGTATCGTTTACTTAGACCATGAGATTGTGCAACTCCCGGATACCGTAGGAGTGCTTTGGGTGTGCCAAACGTCACAACGTAACTGGGTGGCTATAAAGGTACACTACAGGTATCTCCGAAAGTGTCTGTTGGGTTGGCACGAATCGAGACTGGGATTTGTCACTCCGTGTAAACGGAGAGGTATCTCTGGGCCCACTCGGTAGGACATCATCATAATGTGCACAATGTGATCAAGGAGTTGATCACGGGATGATGTGTTACGAAACGAGTAAAGAGACTTACCGGTAACGAGATTGAACAAGGTATCGGGATACCGACGATCGAATCTCGGGCAAGTATCGTACCGCTAGACAAAGGGAATTGTATACGGGATTGATTAAGTCCTTGACATCGTGGTTCATCCA
Source organism: Triticum aestivum (assembly GCF_018294505.1). NCBI lineage: Eukaryota > Viridiplantae > Streptophyta > Magnoliopsida > Poales > Poaceae > Triticum > Triticum aestivum. The sequence goes on along the minus strand of NC_057803.1, from coordinate 519,142,927 downwards.
ATGAGATCATCGTGGAACATGTGGGAGCCAACATGGGTATCCAGATCCCGCTGATGGTTATTGACCGGAGAGTCATCTCGGTCATGTCTCCATGTCTCCCGAACCCGTAGGGTCGACACACTTAAGGTTCGGTGACGCTAGGGTCATATAGATATAAGTATGTGGTAACCCAAAAGTTGTTCGGAGTCCCGGATGAGATCCCGGACGTCACGAGGAGTTCCGGAATGGTCTGGAGGTAAAGAATTATATATAGGAAGTGCTATTTTGTCTATCGGGACAAGTTTCGGGGTCACCAGTATTGTGCCGGGACCACCGGAAGGGTCCCGGGGGTCCACCGGGTGGGTCCACCTGCCCCGGGGGCCACATGGGCTGTAGGGGGTGCGCCTTGGCCTGTATGGGCCAAGGGAACCAGCCCCAAGAGGCCCATGCGCCAAGAGATAAGGGAAAGAAAGAGTCCTAAAGGGGGAAGGCACCTCCGAGGTGCCTTGGGGAGGATGGACTCCTCCCTGGCCGCACCCTTCCTTGGAGGAAGGGCCAAAGCTGCACCCCCCCTCTCCCTTGGCCCTATATATAGTGGGGGGAAGGGAGGGCAGCAAAACCTAAGCCCTGGCGCCTCCCTCTCCCTCCCATGACACATCTCCCTCCTCCCGCAGCGCTTGGCGAAGCCCTGTTGGAATCCCGCTACTTCCACCACCACGCCGTCGTGCTGCTGGATCTCCATCAACCTCTCCTCCCCCCTTGCTAGATCAAGAAGGAGGATAAGTCGCTGCTCCGTACGTGTGTTGAACGCGGAGGTGCCGTCCGTTCGGCGCTAGGATCATCGGTGATTTGGATCACGACGAGTACGACTCCATCAACCCCGTTCTCTTGAACGCTTCCGCGCACGATCTACAAGGGTATGTAGATCCACTCCTCCCTCGTTGCTAGATGACTCCATAGATTGATCTTGGTGACACGTAGGAAAATTTTGAATTATTGCTACGTTCCCCAACAGAAAGAACTTCAACTCTCCCATGGAGGACATCTCGAACTTTGAGGTCTTGAGAGCGGCAAATTCCTCATTGAAAGCTTTGTTAGGAGAACCAAAGATAATATCATCAACATATAATTGGCACACAATCAACTCCCCTTTGACCTTCTTAGTAAAAAGAGTGGGGTCGATTAGCCCAACTTCAAAACCACGGTCTTGTAACAACTCGGTAAGGTGGTCATACCACGCACGTGGGGCTTGCTTAAGGCCATATAGTGCCTTATCGAGTTGATACACATGATCGGGAAAGTAGGGATCCTCAAACCCAGGGGGTTGCTCGACGTAAACCAATTCATTAATGGGACCATTAAGAAAAGCACTCTTCACATCCATTTGTTGTAACTTAAAGTTATGATGAGAAGCATATGCAATCAACATGCGAATGGATTCAAGACGAGCAACGGGAGCAAAGGTTTCACCGTAGTCGATACCCTCGACTTGGGAGTAGCCTTGTGCTACCAAACGAGCCTTGTTGCGAATGATAATCCCATGGGCATCTTGCTTGTTCTTGAATATCCACTTGGTTCCAATGACATTGTGGTTCCCCGTTGGCCTTGGCACCAATCTCCACACTTTGTTGCGCTCGAAGTTGTTGAGTTCTTCGTGCATGGCATTGAGCCAATCCGGATCTTCTAGCGCCTCATAGACCTTGTGGGGTTCCACACAAGAGACAAATGCGTGATGCTCACAATAATTTGCTAATTGTCTACGAGTGCTTACCCCCTTTCTTAAGCTTCCAAGCACATTCTTCATGAGATGATCCTTGGTGGAGAGCTTGGAAGCAACCGTGGCGGCACGACGCTCTAATTCCTCCTCGGTGGTGAGTTGAGGAGCGGTTACTTGATCATCCTGAGCGCCATCATGAACTTGTTCTTGATCTTGAACTTTCTTGGGGGAGAGAACTTGACCTTGGGCATCACTTGGTGTGTCAACACCGTCTTGAGTATGATCTTGCCCTTGGTCTTGTTCATGAGGTTGAGGGCCTTCACTTTGTTCATCGGAAGCGTGTGGGCCTTGGGTTGGTGATGGCTCCACTTGAGTGGAGCGCATTGTCCTTCTCCTTCGGCCACAAGGGGTTCCTCAATGGGTAGGATGAAACCAACACCCATTCTTCTTATGGCTTGAGGAGGAATTTCATCACCTACATCACAAGTGCCACTTTGCTCCACTTGGGAGCCGTTATTCTCATCAAACTCCATGTTACACGTCTCCTCAATAAGTCCCGTGGATTTATTGAGGACACGGTAAGCATGAGAGTTTGTAGCATAACCAACAAATATGCCCTCATAAGCTCTAGCCTCAAATTTAGACAACCGAACACCTTTCTTGAGAATGAAACACTTACACCTGAACACCCAGAAGTACTTGAGGTTGGGCTTGTTACCGGTGAGTATCTCATATGGAGTCTGGCTCAAGCTCTTGCGAAGGTAGAGCCGATTGGATGCATGACACGCGGTGTTGATGGCTTCGGCCCAAAAGTTGTACGGAGACTTGAACTCTGCCATCATGGTCCTTGCCGCATCCATCAACGTCCGGTTCTTCCTCTCCACAACACCGTTTTGTTGAGGGGTGTATGGTGCGGAATATTGATGCTTGATTCCCTCATCACTAAGAAATTCATCCAAGGTGTAGTTCTTGAACTCGGTGCTGTTGTCACTTCTTATTGTCAAGATCTTTGCATTGTGTTGACGTTTTGCTTTATTTGCAAAGTCAATGACGGTTTGTTGTGTCTCGCTCTTCCTCTTGAAGAAATACACCCACGTGTACCTTGAGTAGTCATCCACAATCACCAAGCAATACTTCCTACCTCCAAGACTATCGAAGGATGGGGGCCCAAAAATATCCATGTGAAGGAGCTCCAAGGGCCTGTTTGAATAAATGATAGTCGTGGGAGGGTGAGCCTTCTCATGTAGCTTTCCTTCGATACAGGCACTGCAAGCACGATCTTTAACAAAACTAACATTCGTTAGTCCACGGACATGGTCCCCCTTGAGGAGACTTTGCAAAGATCTCATATTGACATGGGCTAAATGGCGATGCCAAAGCCATCCCACATCAACTTTAGCCATTAGGCATGTCGCGGTCTTAGTGGGTCGCTCCGAAAAGTTAATCACATATAGGCCGTTCTCGACATGCCCAACAAAAGCTACTTTAAGAGTCTTGCTCCACAAGAGGGCCACGGTATCGATATCAAAGAAAGTGGCAAAGCCCATGATTGCAAGTTGACGAACGGAAAGTAAATTGTATGCAAGGGACTCAACAAGCATGACCTTCTCGATCGTGAGATCATGAGAGATGACCACCTTGCCAAGTCCCAATACCTTAGAGGATGAGGCGTCACCCCACTCGACATTGGTGGGCATAGATGGAACTTTGTGCACGTCCACCACCAAGTCCTTGCTTCCGGTCATATGATTTGTAGCTCCGCTATCGAGCAACCATGATCCACCACCGGAAGCAAACACCTACAAGAGATCAATGCTTGGTTTTAGGTACCCATTTTGTAATGGGTCCTTTGATGTTAGTAACAAGGGTCTTAGGAACCCAAATAGACCATTCAATGTACTCATGAAGAGAACCAACAAATTTGGCATAAACATGCCCATCACTAGCACGGCATAACACATAAGAAGGATTAAAATCGCCGGCTTTGTTGGGAGGGGTGACATTGCCCTTCTTGACATTGTTCTTCTTCTTCTCCTCGGGGGCACTCTCTCCCTCCCTCACAAAGGTTTGCATGAGGGGAGGAGGTCGTTTGGTCTTGTCATTCTTCTTCTTGTTCTTGGAGTCGGGCACGTACCCAACCCCTTCCTTGGCCACACCTCCCTTTTGGTTGATCAAGAGATCGTTGAGGTTCTTCTTGCCTTGTATGCAAGTCGCAAGACCTCTCTCAAGTTGCTCCTTCAACTTAGCATTTTCCTCAACAAGATGTATATGCTCACAACACGGGTTAGTAGCATTTGCATTATCAATTAAAACCATATGAGGAAAAGTTGCTTTCTCCTTAGTTAGCTTCACTTGGAGTTGATCATGAGACTCCTTGAGACTAGCGTGAATACCCTTCAAGGCCTTGTGGGCCTTGTCAAGTATATCAAACTCCTCTTTGAGTCTAGCAAGATCAACCCCGAGTTTGGCCTTCTCGGAATTTAGCACACGAGAAACAATGAGGGCATGATCATAATCTTTCTTTAACTTAGCATGATCAACGTTGTGTGACTCCTCAAGAGCCAAACGAAGACCACGCTCTTCCTCAAGAGCATTGGAAAGATCCGAAATCTCATCGGCATAGTCACGACTATGCCCTTCCATCTTAGAGATGGTGTCTTCGTGAGCCTCGATCATGTCATTGGCCTCACCAAGTTGTTCCAAGAGAGCAACAAAGTGCTTCTTGGATTTTCCCTTGAGTTTGCCCATAAAGGCCTCAAACTCGTTAGCCTCCACATTAGCTCCCTCAAGTTCATTAATGCTATCCATTGGGAAGGATGATTAATGATGGTAGTTTTGATGTTGGAGGTTACCTTGTTGGTGGCTTTAGCCATGAGGCACTTGGCGGTGATGCTCTCGTTGGGTGAGTCGAAGAGAGACACCCGTGACGTTGTTGCAATGGCAACGGAGGCCATGGCAACCGACTCATCATCTTCATCATCGTCATCATCCTCATTGTACTCTTCTTGCACAACCAAAGCCTTGGGAGGAGTCTTCTTGGTGAAGTTGTTCTTGTTGGGGAACGACTTGGCCTTGTCCTTTCGGATGAGTTTGCCACCATTGTCTTCCCTCTTCTCATACGGGCATTCCGCAACGAAATGACTCACGTTGCCGCAATTGTAGCAAGTCCTTACACGTTGCTTGCCCCTTGTGCCACTCGAGTTGTTTTTGCTAAAGTTGGGCCTCGAGTTTTTCTTGCTCCAAAATTGCCTTGAAGCAAGTGCCATGTGTTCATGATATGCATACTTCGTATCTTCGGGGTTGCTCTCCTCTTCTTCCTCTTCTTCTTCTTCCACGGTGAGCTTGGCCTTCAATGCAAGGTTAGGCTTCTTTGCCCGTTGAGAACGGAGCACCGCATTGTCGGCGGTCTTGTCCAAAATGTTCATGGCCACAAACTCATCCAACACTTCGCTTGAGGTCAAAGTGTGGAAGTCCGGTCTTTGACGAATGACGGAGGACATGGCCTTGTGGTAGGGCATCATTGCCTTGAGGAATTTGCGCTTGATCCAATTGTCATCCGTGTCCTTGCTCCCGTGATCTCGTAGTGAGACCGCGAGTTTGGTTACTCTCCGATAAAGCTCACGAGGTTCTTCATCTTCCTTCATTGCAAACTCATCGGCCTCATCTTGTACCACTTCATAGTTGGAGCGTTGAATGCTTGCGCTTCCCCGGTAGAGAGACACGACACAATGCCATGCATCTTTGGCCAAGGCGAAGGGACGAAGATGAGGTAGGTCTTCGGGTGGAATTGCATCTTGAATGATGAAGAGAGCATTCTCATTGAATTGATTGTCCGCGGCTTCTCGAGGAGTGAAGTTGCTTGGATCATGTGGATAGAAACCTTCTTCAATGATTCTCCAAAGGTTAGTGTTCACATGATTTAAATGACGTTTAAAGCGGTAAACCCAAGAATCAAAATCCTCATTTTTCACAATCTTAGGGGGAGGACCGGCATGATTCAAATGAGTGGAAGGAACCGGTCCACCATAAACAAGTGGTGGTTCCACATGGGCAAAGATGCCGGTGCCATTCTTGCCACTAGAAGAAGGAGCCTTTTCACTACTAGCTTCCCCCTTGTCGGGGATAGCATCCGACACCTTGTTGGCGGGATCACCCACTTTCAACGGTGCGGTGGATAGTTTAAGCCCCTCAAGAAATTTAGTAAACATGCTTTCAACTTCGGTCGTCATGGAGGTTTTCAATGTCTCCAAGGCCACATTGAACTCCTCACGAGAGACCGAAGTTCCCCCATCTCCCGTAGACGAGATCGGATTCACACCGGAGTGTTCCTCCACACCGTCTACGGTATCAACCATACTCTTTGGACGGTAAAGTCCTTAATAAAGAGACGAGGCTCTGATACCAATTGAAAGGATCGATATGGTTGACTAGAGGGGGGGGTGAATAGGCAACTACCAATTTTTAGCTTTTCTTTACCAAATTAAACTTTGCATCAAAGTAGGTTGTCTAGATGTGCAACTAGGTGAGCAACCTATATGATGCAATAACAACAAGCATACAAGCAAGCAAGGGAAGAAACACTAAAGAGCTTGCACAAGTAAAGGTAAGAGATAACCAAGAGTGGATCCGGTGAAGACGAGGATGTGTTACCGAAGTTCCTTCCTTTTGAGGGGAAGTACGTCTCCGTTGGAGCGGTGTGGAGGCACAATGCTCCCCAAGAAGCCACTAGGGCCACCGTATTCTCCTCACGCCCTCACACAATGCGAGATGCCGTGATTCCACTATTGGTGCCCTTGAAGGCGGCGACCGAACCTTTACAAACAAGGTTGGGGCAATCTCCACAACTTAATCGGAGGCTCCCAACAAGACCACGAAGCTTCACCACAATGGAATATGGCTCCGAGGTGACCTCAACCGTCTAGGGTGCTCAAACCCCCAAGAGTAACAAGATCCGCTAGGGATGAGTGGGGGAATCGAAAATCCCTTGGTGGAAGTGTAGATCGGAGCCTTCTGAACCACTCCCGAGCAAATCAACAAGTTTGATCGGCTAGAGAGATAGACCGGGCGAAAATGAAGCTTGGAGTATTTAATGGAGCTTGAGCAATAAATGGAGCTTGGGGGAGGAAGAGGTAGGTGAGAAGGAAGAAGGGGACTCCCTTTTATAGTGGGGGCAACAATCCCGTTGCCCCCCACCAACCAGCCCCGCACAGGGCGGTACTACCGCTGAGAGGGGGCGGTACTACCACCAGGACAACGGTACTGCCGCGCCCGCCAGCGGTACTGCCGCGCTGAGGAGACCAGTAGGGAACGGACCCAAATGCGGTACTACCGCGGTGGTAGGGAGGTACTACCGCTCCTGGGACGGTACTACCGCCACTACAACCATGATTAGTGCCGCAAAACCCGACACGAGAAAAAGACCTCTCGAATCGAGGCGGTAGGAGCTAGACTGCCCAGCGGTACTACGACAGTGGGGTCAAGGGCGGTAGTACCGCTGTGGAGCGGTACTGCCGCTTGTGACCCTTCGGCCGTAGTACCGCAGGCAGTGCGGTACTACCACTGGGGCACGAGAGAGAGAGAGAGAGAGAGAGAGAAGAAATCTCTCAAAGATGTTGAGGACAAGGCGGAGGTGCCAGGCCCCCAGCGGTACTACTACTATGGAGCCACGGGCGGTACTATCGCTGCGGAGCGGTACTGCCGCTTGTGGCTCCTCAGCGGTACTACCGTTGGGTGCGCGATACTACCGCTTGACCCAGACAGGAGAAGGAAGAGAGAGGAGAGATCTCTTCAATGGAAAGGAAATGCTCGGAGGGTGAGAAGCTGATGTGTACGTGATGATTCCACCCATGAAAAACCCCAGCGGACCCCCTCTTGATAGTACGGTGCCCTCTATGCAACTAGTCCATCGAGAAAGAAACAAAAGAGCTACACCATCTTGAAATACACTCTAAGGGGAAGAAGGCGTCTCGTGCCAGGGGAGAATCTGTGAATTAAACAATGCACAATATTAGTCCGCAAACATGTTGTCATCAATCACCAAAACTACCTTGAGAGAGATATGCCATAACAGTAGGCCAATGAAATCCAGACTATAATACCTTGTGAGCAGTTCTATCTCCAGCATGATGTCCTCCATAAGCTTCGGAGTGACATTTCTGTAGGATTTGTCCCTGTTCATGATCAGGTACACAACATATAATAATACCATCTACTCCTTTATAAAGATGTGGGTCATCCCAAAAGTAATGTCTTAAATCATAGACGAATTTTTTCTTTTGTTGATACATAAAGATAGGTGGCAAATATTTATCAACAATGTAATTAGCATAGTCAGCATACCAAGGAGCACCATTAGCAAAATTTATTGCAGCTAACTGCTCATCAGGAAAACTATCATCAATAGGTAATGGGTCATCAAGCATATTTTCAAGCCTAGACAAGTTCTCAGCTCCCTTTCTATCAATAATATGCAAATCAAATTCTTACAACAAGAGAACCCAATGAATAAGTCTAGGTTTAGCATCTTTCTTTTCCATAAGATATTTAATAGCAACATGGTCTATGTGAACAGTTACTTTGGAATCAACAATATAAGGTCTAAACTTATCACAAGCAAACACCACTGCTAAGAATTCTTTTTAAGTAGTAGCATAATTTCTTTGATCACTGTCTAGAGTTTTACTAGCATATTGAATAACATTCAATTTCTTATCAACTCTTTGTCCTAGAACAACACCAACAGCATAATCACTAGTATCACACATAATTTCAAAAAGCAAATTCCAATTAGGTGGTTGAACTATAGGTGCAGTAATTAAAGCTTTCTTGAGTGTTTCAAAGGCTTCAAGACAATGATCATCAAAGACAAAAGGAATATCCTTTTGCAAAACATTAGTGAGTGGCCTAGAAATTTTAGAAAAGTCTTTGATAAATCACCTATAGAAACCAGCATGACCTAAGAAACTACGAATACCTTTGATGTTCTTGGGACATGGCATTTTCTCAATAGCATCAACCTTAGCTTGGTCCACTTCAATACCTTTTTTAGAAACTTTGTGACCAAGACAATGCCTTCATTTACCATAAAGTGGCACTTCTCCCAATTCAAGACAAGATTTGTTTGTTCACATCTCTGCAAAACTCGATCAAGATTGCTTAAAAAATCGTCAAAAGACTTCCCATAAATAGAAAAGTCATCCATGCAAACCTAAACAATCTTTTCACAAAAGTCAGACAATATAGCCATCATACATCTTTGAAAGGTAGCAGGTGCATTACATAAACCAAAAAGGCATACATCTATAAGCGTATGTTCCAAATGGACAAGTAAAAGTGGTCTTTTCTTGATCAGGTTGAGAAATAGGTATTTGTGAAAAGCCAGAATATCCATCAAGGAAGCAAAAGTGTGTGTGCTTAGATAATCTTTCAAGCATTTGATCAATAAAAGGCAAGGGGTAATGATCTTTTCTAGTTTCTTTATTTAATTTTTTAAAATCAATTACCATTCTATAACCTGTAACAATTCTTTATGGAATAAGTTCATTCTTATCATTAGGAACAACAGTAATACCTCCTTTCTTAGGGACACAATGAACATGTCTTACCCATCTACTATGAGCTATGGGATAGATTATACATACTTCCAGAAGTTTTAATATTTCCGTTCTTACCACCTCTTTCATCTTCGGATTTAACCGACGTTGGTGATCAACAACTGGTTTAGCATCAGGTTCCATATTAATTTTGTGATGACATAGAGTGGGACTAATGCCCTTTAAATCATCAAGAGTATATCCAATAGCAGCCCGGTGCTTCCTTAGAACTTCCAATAATCTTTCTTCTTCATGTTCTGAAAGGTTAGCACTAATAATAATAGGATATATCTTCTTTTCATCAAGATAAGCATATTTCAAAGTGTCTGGCAATTGTTTCAATTCAAACACATGATCACCTTTAGGTGGAGGAGGACCTCCTAGAGTTTTAATAGGCAGATTGTGTTTAAGTAGAGGACATTGTTCGAAGAAAATATTGTCTATTTCATTCCTTTCATGCGTATGTAAATCATTCTCATGGTCTAGCAAGTATTGCTCTAAAGGATCAGTAGGTGGCACAACAATAGAAGCAAGACCAATGAATTCATCCTTACTAGGCAATTCATTTTCATGATAATTTCTACTAAACTTGGAAACATTAAACTCATGAGACTCATCACCAAAGCTAACTTCCACAGTTTGTTTCTGGCAATCTATCCTAGCATTAACTGTGTTTAAGAAAGGTCTACCAAAGATAATGGGACAGAAGTCATCATGTGGAGTACCAAGAACAAGAAAATCGGTAGGCTATTTTGTTTTCCCACACAAGACTTCAACATCTCCGACAATCCCAACTGGTGATATAGTGTCTCTATTTGCAAGTTTAATAGTAACATCTATGTCTTCTATCTCAACAAGTGCTATTTCCTCCCTAATTTCTTGATATAACTTGTGAGGAATAGCATTCACACTAGCACTCATATCACATAAACCATAATAACAGTGATCTCCTATTTTAACTGAAATGACAAGCATGCCAACAACAGGTCTATGTTTATCTTTTCCATCAGGTTTAGCAATTCTAGCAGCTTCACAGAAGTAGATAACATACCCATCCACATCTTCTTCCAAGAGATCTTTAACTATAGCAATATTAGGTTCAACTCTAATTTGTTCATCTGGTTTAGGTGTTCTAACAGAGCTTTTGTTAACCACATTTGAAACTTTAGCATGTTCCTTTATCCTAACAGGAAAAGGAGGTTTCTCAAAATAAGCAGTAGGAACAACTGGATCAACATTATAAAGTATAGTTTCTTCTTTAACTGATATCGGTTCTTTAATTTCTTATTTAATAGGTGATTGATATCTAATCCACTTCTCTTTAGTGAGTTCAACATGAGTAGCAAAAGATTCACAAAAGGAGGCTACTATCTCAGAGTCAAGTCCATATTTAGTGCTAAACTTTTGAAAAGCATCGGTATCCATAAAAGTTTTAACACAATCATACTTAAGCTTTATACTTGACTCTTTAACTTCGTCGAGTTCCCAATCTTCAGAGTTGCGTTTAATTCTTTCCAAAAGATCCCACCGGAATTCAATAGTCTTCTTCATAAAAGAACCAACACAAGAAGTATCCAACATGGTTTGATCATTACGAGAAAGCTGAGCATAAATTTTTTGAATAATAATTTCTCTTGAGAGCTCATGATTGGGGCATGAATATAACATTGACTTAAGCCCCCCAATCTAGAGCGATACTTTCTCCTTCACGAGGCCAAATTTCAAATGATTCCAATTCCATGATCCAATATCATCGCATAGCCTATACCATGCCAATGCTTTTTCCCTTCAAAGATAAAGGGAAAACCTTTTTCATAACTTCATCCCTGGGTAAACCTGCAAGCTTAAACAATCCACAAATTTGTTCCACATGTATCAAGTGCATATCAGGATGTTCGGTTCCATCTCCTGCATAAGGATTAGCTAGCAGTTGTTCTATCATACCCGAAGGAATTTCATATTCAAGCTCTTATCCCTTAATGGGAAAGAGCGAAAGCCCGCAGTCTGGGGTTCTAGGCTGCTATAGTAGAGTCAGCAGCCGTAAGCCCCAGATAGGGGAGACATGCCCTTTAGGGCGTATTGACCCGATGCCGAAGGACTGCTCCTAGTCTCGAGGAGTGAATCCGAGAGGCGTGACTAGCTCGATGGAGTGAGTACTTGAAACCGTAGTGAAGAGTACAGATCGACCGGAAGGTAGGTTAGGGAGCAGAATAGTTTATAACGGAGAGATCCTTTCCTTTAGTGCAGTTGTTTAGTTGAACTTCCTTTAATAAGGTTGACGAGGAGTGACCGATCACTTTTTAGTAGGTGTTGTAGGTTGAGGGGCAATTAATTGTGGCTCTGGGCGAGGTGAAGATACCCCGAACAAACCCCTCAAAGGATTGTTTTCCATTGTTCTACCTCTTGAGCATGTGTTGGTTTTCCCTTGAACAGGAAAGGGTGATGCAACAAAGTAGCATAAGTATTTCCCTTAGTTTTTGAGAACCAAGCTATCAATACAGTAGGAGACTACACGCAAGTCACCTAGTACCTGCACAAAAAACAAGAACCTCGCAACCAACGCGATAAAGGGGTTGTCAATCCCTTCACGGTCACTTACAAAGTGAGATCTGATAGAGATAATAAGATAAATATTTTTGGTATTTTTGTTGTATAGAAAAGTAAAGATTGCAAAATAAATAGTAAACTAGAATTGTAGATCAGAAACTTATATGATGTAAAGTAGACCCCGGGGCCATAGGTTTCACTAGTGGCTTCTCTCAAGATAGTATATATTACAGTGGGTGAACAAATTACTGCCGAGCAATTGATAGAAAAGCGCATAGTTATGATGATATCTTGGCATGATCATGAACATAGGCATCACGTCCATGTCAAGTAGACCGAAACGATTCTGCATGTACTACTATTACTCCGCACATCGACCACTATCCAGCATGCATCTAGAGTATTAAGTTCAAAAGAACAGAGTAACGCATTAGGCAAGATGACATGATGTAGAGGGGTAAACTAAAGCAATATGATATAAACCCAATCTTTTTATCCTCGATGGCAACAATACAATACGTGTCGGTTCCCTTTCTGTCACTAGGATCGAGCACCGCAAGATTGAACCCAAAGCTAAGCACTTCTCCCATTGCAAGAAAGATCAATCTAGTAGGCCAAACCAAACTGATAATTCAAAGAGACTTGCAAAGATATCAAATCATGCATATAATAATTCAGAGAAAAATCAAATATTGTTCATAGATAATCTTAATCATAAACCCACAATTCATCGGATCTCAGCAAACACACCGCATAAAGAATTACATCGAATAGATCTCCAAGAACATCGAGGAGAACTTTGTATTGAGATCCAAAGAGAGAGAAGAAGCCATCTAGCTAATAACTATGGACCCGAAGGTCTGTGGTAAACTACTCACACATCATCGAAGAGGCTATGGTGTTGATGTAGAAGCCCTCCGTGATCGAATCCCCCTTTGTCAGATCGCTGGAAAAGGTCCCCATATGGGATCTCACGGGTACAGAAGGTTGCGGCGGTGGAAAAGTGGTTTCGTTTCTCCCCTGGATGTTTTCAGGGTATAAGAGTATATATAGGCGAAATAAGTAGGTTGGTGGAGCTGCGAGGGGGCCCACGAGGGTGGGGGGCGCGCCGCCCTACCTCGTGTCTGCTTCGCTGCTTCCTTGACGTCCACTCCAAGTCTCCTGGATCATGTTTGTTCCAAAAAATATCCTCTCGAAGGTTTCATTCCATTTGGATTCCGTTTGATATTCCTTTTCTACGAAACACTGAAATAGGCAAAAAACAGCAATTTGCACCGGGCTTTCGGTTAATAGGTCATTCCCAAAAATAATATAAAAGTGTATAATAAAGCCCATAAACATCCAAAACAGATAATATAATAGCATGGAAAAATAAAACATTATAGATACATTTGAGACGTATCAAGCATCCCCAAGCTTAATTCCTGCTCGTCCTCGAGTAGGTAAATGATAAAAACAGAATTTTTGATGTGGAATGCTACCTAACATAATTCTCAATGTATTCTCTTAATTGTGGCATGAATGTTTAGATCCGAAAGATTCTAGATAGAAGTTTAATACTGACATAAAAATAATAATACTTCAAGCTATGCTAACCAAGCAATCATGTCTTATCAAAATAACATAGCCAAAGAAAGTTCATCCCTACAAAGTCATATAGTTTGGCCATGCTTCATTTTCGTCACACAAAATGCTCCCATCATGCACAACCCCGATGACATACCAAGCAATTGTTTCATACTTTAGTCTTTTCAAACTCTTTCAACTTACATGCAATATATGAGCGCGAGCGATGGATATAGCACTATGGGTGGAATAGAATATGATGATGGGGTTGTGTGAGAAGACAAAAAGGGAGAAAGTCTCACATTGACACGACTAATCAATGGGCTATGGAGATGCCCATCAATTGATGTCAATGCAAGGAGTAGGGATTGGCATGCAACGGATGCACTAGAGCTATGAATATACGAAAGCTCAACAAAAGTAACTAAGTGGGTGTGCATCCAGCTTGCTTGCTCACGAAGACCTAGGGCATTTGAGGAAGCCCATTATTGGAATATACAAGCCAAGTTCTATAATGAAAAATTCCCACTAGTATATGAAAGTGACAACATAAGAGACTCTCTATCATGAAGATCATGGTGCTACTTTGAAGCACATTTGTGGAAAAAGGAAAGTAACATTGCCCCTTCTCTCTTTTCTCTCATTTTTTGGGCCTCTCTTTTTTATGGCCTTTCTCTTTTTTTCTTTCTTTTTTATTCTTTCTTTCGAAGAACTTTCCTCACATGGGACAATGCTCTAATAATGAAAATCATCACACTTCTATTTAATTTAAAACTCAAGAATTACAACTCGATACTTAGAACAAAATATGACTCTATGTGAATGCCTCCGGCGGTGTACCGGGATATGTAGTGAATCAAGAGTGACATGTATGAAAGAATTATGAAGGTGGTTTTGCCACAAATATGATGTCAACTACATGATCATGCAAGGCAATATGACAAATGGAGCGTTTCATAATAAACGGAATGGTGGAAAGTTGCATGGCAATATATCTCAGAATGGCTATGGAAATGCCATAATAGGTAGGTATGGTGGCTGTTTTGAGGAAGATATAAGGAGGTTTATGTGTGATAGAGCGTATCATATCACGGGGTTTGGATGCACCAGCGAAGTTTGCACCAACTCTCGAGGTGAGAAAGGGCGCACAGTACCGAAGAGGCTAGCAATGATGGAAGGGTGAGAGTGCATATAATCCATGGACTCAACATTAGTCATAAAGAACTCATATACTTATTGCAAAAATCTACAAGTCATCAAAACCAAGCACTACGCGCATGCTCCTAGGGCGATAGATTGGTAGGAGAAGACCATCGCTCGTCCCCGACCGCCACTCATAAGGAAAGCAATCAAAGAATGCCTCATGCTTCAAATTTGTCACACAATGTTTACCATATGTGCATGCTACGGGACTTGCCAACTTCAACACAAGGATTTCTCAATTCCATAATTACTCAACTAGCACAACTTTAATATTACCACCTTTATATCTCAAAGCAACTATCAAGAATCAAACTTCTCATAACATTTAATGCACTCTATATGAAAGTTTTTATTATACCCATCCCGGATGTCTATCATATTAGGACTAATTTCATAACCAAAGAAAATTGCCATGTTGTTCTAAAGACTCTCAAAATAATATAAGTGAAGCATGAGAGATCAATAATTTCTATAAAATAAAACCACCACCGTGCTCTAAAAAAGATATAAGTGAAGCACTAGAGCAAAATTATCTAACTCAAAAGATATAAGTGAAGCACATAGAGTATTCTAATAAATTCCGATTCATGTGTGTATCTCCCAAAAGGTGTGTACGGCAAGGATGATTGTGGTAAATTAAAAATCAAAGACTCAAATCATACAAGACGCTCCAAGCAAAACACATCTCGTGTGGTGAATAAAAATATGGCCTCAAGTGAAGTTACCGATAGATGAAGACGAAAGAGGGGATACCTTCCGGGGCATCCCCAAGCTTAGGCTTTTGGTTGTCCTTGAATTTTACCTTGGGGTGCCTTGGGCATCCCCAAGCTTAGGCTCTTGCCACTGCTTGTTCCGAAATCCATCAAATCTTTACCCAAAAACTTGAAAACTTCACAACACAAAACTCAACAGAAAATCTCATGAGCTCCGTTAGTATAAGAAAACAAACCACCACTTTAAGGTACTGTAATAAACTCATTATTTATTTATATTGGTGTTAAACCTACTGTATTCCAACTTCTCTATGGTTCATACCCCCTGATACTAGCCATAGATTCATCAAAATAAGCAAACAACACACGAAAAACAGAATCTGTCAAAAACAGAACAGTCTGTAGAAATCTGTAGGTTTCGAATACTTCTGTAACTCCAAAAATCCTGAGAAATTAGGACATCCTGAATAATTTTTATATTTATATACTTCAGTTGGAATCAGTATTTTATCTCTCTCTGGTTAAAAATGAAAATTATTCTCGTGAGCGCATACTTTCTGTTTTTTTTCAGCAAGATCAAATAACAATCATCCAAGAAGATCCTAAAGGCTTTACTTGGCACAAACACTAATTAAAACATAAAAAACACAACCATAATAGAGTATAGATGATTTATTTATTACTAAACAGGAACAAAAGGTAAAGAACAAAAATAAAATTGGGTTGCCTCCCAACAAGCGCTATCGTTTAACGCCCCTAGCTAGGCATTGCGATTTCAACGATGCTCACATGAAAGACAAGAATTGAAGCACAAAGAGAGCATCAAAAAACACGTGACAAACACATCTAAGTCTAACATACTTCCTATGCATAGGAATTTCATAAGCAAACAAATTATCAAGACAAGTAAAAACCACCATATGCAAGGAAGAAGAAAGAAACAATAGCAATCTCAACCTAACGAGAGGTAATTTTGTAACATGAAAATTTCTACAACCATATTTTCCTCTGTAATAATAATTACTTGTAGGATCACAATCAAATTCAAAAATATATCTATCATATAAAATATTTTCAACACGATCCACATGCATGCGAAGTTGACACTCTTCCAAAATAGTAGGATTAACAGTAACTAAAGTCATGACCTCTCCAAACCCACCTTTATAAAAAAAATCATAAGATTGAACATTATCCAAATGTGTGAGATCTAAAGTTGACACTCTTCCAAACCCACTTTCAGTATTATTGCAAACATTATTACCAATCTCATATTCATCACGGGGCTTAAATAAATTTTCAAGATCATAAGAAGAATCACCCCAATCTTGATCATTGCAACAAATAGAAGTCATAGCAAAACTCACATCCCCAAGCTTAGGGTTTTGCATATTATTAGCACAATTTGCATCAATAGAATTTACAATAAAATCATTGCAATCATGCTTTTTATTCAAAGATCTATCATGAATCGCTTCATAAAGTAATTCATGACACTTTTCAGATTCACGAATTTCAAGCAAAACCTCATAAAGATAATCTAGTGCACAAAACTCACTAGCAATAGGTTCATCATAATTGGATCTCTTAAAGAGATTAGCAAGTGGATGAGGATCCATAAACTTTTAGCAACCGAAGATGCAAGCAAAAAGAAGGTACATGGTAACACAAGCAAACAAAAGATCCAACGGAAGAATGGCGAAGAAAAGGGCAAGGGTGAAGTGGGGGAGAGGAAAACGAGAGCAAAATGGCAAATAATGTAATGCGAGGGATAAGAGTTTGTGATAGGAACTTGGTATGTCTTGACTTGGCGTAGATCTCCCCGGCAACGGCGCCAGAAACCCTTCTTGCTACCTCTTGAGCATGCGTTCGTTTTCCCTTGAAGAGGAAAGGGTGATGCAGCAAAGTAGCATAAACATTTCCCTCAGTTTTTGAGAACCAAGGTATCAATCCAGTAGGAGACTACACGCAAGTCACCTAGTACCTGCACAAACAAACAAGAACCTCGCAACCAACGCGATAAAGGGGTTGTCAATCCCTTCACGATCACTTAAGAAAGTGAGATCTGATAGAGATAATAAGATAAATATTTTTGGTATTTTTGTTGTATAGAAAAGTAAAGATTGCAAAATAAATGGTAAACTAGAATTGTAGATCGGACACTTATATGATGTAAAGTAGACCCGGGGGCCATTGGTTTCACTAGTGGCTTCTCTCAAGATGGCATATATTACGGTGGGTGAACAAATTACTGCCGAGCAACTGATAGAAAAACGCATAGTTATCATGATATCTAGGCATGATCATGAACATAGGCATCACGTCCGTGTCAAGTAGACCGAAACGATTCTGCATCCACTACTATTACTCCACACATCGACTGCTATCCAGCATGCATCTAGAGTATTAAGTTCAAAAGAACAGAGTAACACATTAGGTAAGATGACATGATGTAGAGGGATAAACTCAAGCAATATGATATAAGCCCCATCTTTTTATCCTCGATGGCAACAATACAATACGTGCCGGTTCCCTTTCTATCACTGGGATCGAGCACCGCAAAATTGAACCCAAAGCTAAGCACTTCCCCCGTTGCAAGAAAGATTGATCTAGTAGGCCAAACCAAATGGATAATTCAAAGAGACTTGCAAAGATATCAAATCATGCATATAAGAATTCAGAGAAGAATAGAATATTGTTCATATATAATCTTAATCATAAACCCACAATTCATCGGATCTCAGCAAACACACCGCAAAAAGAATTACATCGAATAGATCTCCAAGAACATCAAGGTGAACTTTGTATTGAGATCCAAAGAGAGAGAAGAAGCCATCTAGCTAATAACTATGGACCCGAAGGTCCGTGGTAAACTACTCACACATCATCGGAGAGGCTATGGTGTTGATGTAGAAGCCCTCCGTGATCGAATCCCCCTCTGGCAGATCGCCGGAAAAGGTCCCCAGATGGGATCTTACAGGTACAGAAGGTTGCGGCGGTGGAAAAGTGGTTTCGTTGCTCCCCTGGATGTTTTCAAGGTATAAGAGTATATATAGGCGAAAGAAGTAGGTCGGTGGAGCTGCGAGGGGCCCACGAGGGTGGGGGCGTGCCGCCCTACCTCGTGGCTGCCTTGCTGCTTCCTTGACGTCCACTCCAAGTCTCCTGGATCACGTTTATTCCAAAAAAGATCATCCCGAAGGTTTCATTCCATTTGATATTCCTTTTCGGCGAAACATTGAAATAGGCAAAAAAATAGCAATTTGCACTTTGACCATGAGATCGTGTAACTCCCGGATACCGTAGGAGTGCTTTGGGTGTACCAAACGTCACAACGTAACTGGGTGACTATAAAGGTGCACTACAGGTATCTCCGAAAGTGTCTGTTGGGTTGACACGGATCAAGACTGGGATTTGTCACTCCGTGAGACGGAAAGGTATCACTGGGCCCACTCAGTAATGCATCATCATAATGAGCTCAAAGTGACCAAGTGTCTGGTCACTGGATCATGCATTACGGTACGAGTAAAGTGACTTGCCGGTAACGATATTGAACGAGGTATTGGGATACCGACGATCGAATCTCGGGCAAGTAACATACCGATTGACAAAGGGAATTGCATACGGGGTTGCTTGAATCCTCGACATCGTGGTTCATCCGATGAGATCATCGTGGAGTTTGTGGGAGCCAACATGGGTATCCAGATCCCGCTGTTGGTTATTGACCAGAGAGTCGTCTCGGTCATGTCTACATATCTCCCGAACCCGTAGGGTCCACACACTTAAGGTTCGGTGACGCTAGGGTTGTAGGGATATGTATATGCTGTAACCCAAATGTTGTTCGGAGTCCCGGATGAGATCCCGGACGTCACGAGGAGTTCCGGAATGGTCTGGAGGTAAAGATTTATATATGGGAAGTCCTGTTTCGGCCATCGGGACAAGTTTCGGGGTCATCGGTATTGTACCGGGACCACCGGAAGGGTCCCGGGGGTCCACCGGGTGGGGCCACCCATCCCGGTGGGCCACATGGGCTGTAGGGAGTGCGCCTTGGCCTGCATGGGCCAAGGGCACCAGCCCCAAGAGGCCCATGCGCCTAGGCTTTCAAAGGGGAAGAGTCCTAGGAGGGGAAGACACCTCCTAGGTGCCTTGGGGGGAGGGAAACCTCCCTTGGCCGCCGCCCCACCCTAGGAGATTGGCTCTCCTAGGGCCTGCGCCCCCCCTTGGCCCTCCTATATATAGTGGGGGAAGGAGGGTTTTCATCCCACGCCTTAGGTTGCCTCCTTCTCCCTCTCCAACATCTCCTCCTCCTCCATAGCGCTTGGCGAAGTCCTGACGGAGTACTGCAGCTCCATCACCACCACGCCGTCGTGCTGCTGCTTTAGCCATCTTCCTCGACCTCTCCTTCCCTCTTGCTGGATCAAGAAGAAGGAGACGTTACGCTGACCGTATGTGTGTTGAACGCGGAGGTGCCGTCCGTACGGTGCTAGGATCTCCGGTGATTTGGATCACGTCGTGTTCGACTACCTCATCCCCGTTCTTTGAACGCTTCCGCTCGCGATCTACAAGGTACGTAGATGCATCTAATCACTCGTTGCTAGATGAACTCCTAGATGGATCTTGGTGAAACCGTAGGAAAATTTTGTTTTTCTGCAACGTTCCCCAACAGTGGCATCATGAGCTAGGTCTATGCGTAGTTCTTCTTGCACGAGTAGAACACAATTTGTTGTGGGCGTAGATGTTGTCAACTTTCTTGCCGCTACTAGTCTTATCTTGCTTCAATGGTATTGTGGGATGAAGCGGCCCAGACCAACCTTACACGTACGCTTACGTGAGACCGGTTCCACCGACTAACATGCACAAGTTGCATAAGGTGGCTGGCGGGTGTCTGTCTCTCCTACTTTAGTTGGAGCGGATTCGATGAAAAGGGTCCTTATGAAGGGTAAATAGAAGTTGACAAATCACATTGTGGCTTTCACGTAGGTAAGAGAACGTTCTTGCTAGAACCCTACTTCAGCCACGTAAAACTTGCAACAACAATTAGAGGACGTCTAACTTGTTTTTGCAGCAAGTGCTTTGTGATATGATATGGCCAAAGTTGTGATGAATGATGAATGATCTATATGTGATGTATGAGATGTTCATGCTATTGTAATAGGAATCATGACTTGCAAGTCGATGAGTATGACAACCGGCAGGAGCCATAGGAGTTGTCTTTATTTTTTGTATGACCTGCGTGTCATTGAGAAACGCCATGTAAATTACTTTACTTTATTGCTAAACGCGTTAGCCTTAGTAGTAGAAGTAATAGTTGGCGAGCAACTTCATGGAGACACAATGATGGAGATCATGATGATGGAGATCATGGTGTCATGCCGGTGACAAGATGATCATGGAGCCCCAAGATGGAGATCAAAGGAGCTATGTGATATTGGCCATATCATGTCACTATTATTATTTGATTGCATGTGATGTTTATCATGTTTTGCATCTTGTTTGCTTAGAACGACGGTAGTAAATAATATGATCCCTCATAATAATTTCAAGAAGTGTTCTCCCCTAACTATGCACCATTGCTAAAGTTCGTCGTTTCGAAGCACCACGTGATGATCGGGTGTGATAGATCCTTACGTTCACATACAACAGGTGTAAGACAGTTTTACACATGCAAAACACTTAGGGTTGACTTGACGAGCCTAGCATGTGCATAGACATGGCCTCGGAACACAGAAGACCGAAAGGTCGAGCATGAGTCGTATAGAAGATACGATCAACATGAAGATGTTCACCGACGTTGACTAGTCCGTCTCACGTGATGATCGGACACGGCCTAGCTAACTCGGATCATGTTATACTTAGATGACTAGAAGAGGGATGTCTATCTAAGTGGGAGTTCATTATAATTTGATTAGATGAACTTAATTATCATGAACTTAGTCTAAAATCTTTACAATATGTCTTGTAGATCAAATGGCCAACGTAGTCCTCAACTTCAACGCGTTCCTAGAGAAAACCAAGCTGAAAGACGATGGCAACAACTACACGGACTGGGTCCGGAACCTGAGGATCATCCTCATAGCTGCCAAGAAAGATTATGTCCTACAAGCACCGCTAGGTGATCCACCTGTCCCACAGAACCAAGACGTTATGAACGCTTGGCAGACACGTGCTGATGACTACTCCCTCGTTCAGTGCGGCATGCTTTACAGCCTAGAGCCGGGGCTCCAAAAGCGTTTTGAGAGACATGGAGCATATGAGATGTTCGAAGAGCTGAAAATGGTTTTTCAAGCTCATGCCCGGATCGAGAGATATGAAGTCTCCGACAAATTCTTCAGCTGTAAGATGGAGGAAAATAGTTCTGTCAGTGAGCACATACTCACTATGTCTGGGTTACATAACCGCTTGACTCAGCTGGGAGTTAATCTCCCGGATGATGCGGTCATTGACAGAATCCTCCAGTCGCTTCCACCAAGCTACAAAAGCTTTGTGATGAACTTCAATATGCAGGGGATGGAGAAGACCATTCCTGAAGTATTTGCTATGCTGAAATCAGTAGAGGTAGAAGTCAAGAAGGAACATCAAGTGTTGATGGTGAATAAAACCACTAAGTTCAAGAAGGGCAAGGGTAAAAAGAACTTCAAGAAGGACGGCAAGGGAGTTGCCGCGCCCGGCAAGCAAGCTGCCGGGAAGAAATCAAAGAATGGACCCAAGCCTGAGACGGAGTGCTTTTATTGCAAAGGGAAGGGTCACTGGAAACGGAACTGCCCCAAATACTTAGCGGACAAGAAGGTCGGCAACACCAAAGGTATATTTGATATACATGTAATTGATGTGTACCTTACCAGTACTCGTAGTAACTCCTGGGTATTTGATACCGGTGCCGTTGCTCATATTTGTAACTCACAGCAGGAGCTGCGGAATAAACGGAGACTGGCGAAGGACGAGGTGACGATGCGCGTCGAGAATGGTTCCAAGGTCGATGTGATCGCCGTCGGCACGCTACCTCTACATTTACCTACAGGATTAGTTTTGAACCTCAATAATTGTTATTTAGTGCCAAGTTTGAGCATGAACATTGTATCAGGATCTCGTTTAATTCAAGATGGCTACTCATTTAAATCCGAGAATAATGGTTGTTCTATTTATATGAGAGATATGTTTTATGGTCATGCTCCGATGGTGAATGGTTTATTCTTTATGAATCTCGAGCGTAATGCTACACATATTCATAGTGTAAGTACCAAAAGATGTAAGATTGATAATGATAGTCCCACATACTTGTGGCACTGCCGCCTTGGTCACATAGGTGTCAAACGCATGAAGAAGCTCCATGCAGATGGACTTTTAGAGTCTCTTGATTATGAATCATTTGACATGTGCGAACCATGCCTCATGGGTAAAATGACCAAGACTCCGTTCTCAGGAACAATGGAGCGAGCAACCAACTTATTGGAAATCATACATACTGATGTGTGCGGTCCAATGAGTGTTGAGGCTCGCGGTGGCTATCATTATGTTCTCACCCTCACTGATGACTTGAGTAGATATGGGTATGTCTACTTAATGAAACACAAGTCTGAGACCTTTGAAAAGTTCAAGGAATTTCAGAGTGAGGTTGAAAATCAACGTGACAGGAAAATCAAGTTCCTGCGATCAGATCGTGGAGGAGAATACTTGAGTCACGAGTTTGGTACACACTTAAGAAAATGTGGAATAGTTTCACAACTCACGCCGCCTGGAACACCTCAGCGAAATGGTGTGTCCGAACGTCGTAATCGCACTCTATTAGATATGGTGCGATCTATGATGTCTCTTGCCGATTTACCACTATCTTTTTGGGGCTATGCTTTAGAGACTGCCGCATTCACTTTAAATAGGGCACCGTCGAAATCCGTTGAGACGATGCCGTTTGAATTATGGTTTGGGAAGAAACCTAAGCTGTCTTTTATAAAAGTTTGGGGATGCCATGCTTATGTCAGGAAACTTCAACCTGAAAAGCTCGAACCCAAATTGGAAAAATGCGTCTTCATAGGATACCCTAAAGAAACTATTGGGTATATCTTCTACCTCAGATCCGAAGGCAAGATCTTTGTTGCCAAGAATGGGCCTTTTCTAGAGAAAGAGTTTCTCTCGAAAGAAGTAAGTGGGAGGAAAGTAGAGCTTGATGAAGTATTACCTCTTGAACCGGAAAATGGCGCAACTCAAGAAAATGTTCCTGAGGTGCCTGCACCGACTAGAGAGGAAGTTATTGATGATGATCAAGATACTTCTGATCAAGCTCCTACTGAAATTCGAAGGTCCACAAGGACACGTTCCGCACCAGAGTGGTACGGCAACCCTGTCTTGGAAATCATGTTGTTAGACAACGGTGAACCTTCGAACTATGAAGGAGCGATGGCGGGCCTGGATTCCAACAAATGGCTAGAAGCCATGAAATCCGAGATAGGATCCATGTATGAAAACGAAGTATGGACTTTGACTGACTTGCCCGTTGAACGGCGAGCCATAGAAAATAAATGGATCTTTAAGAAGAAGACAGACGCGGATGGTAATGTGACCATCTATAAAGCTCGGCTTGTCGCTAAGGGTTATCGACAAGTTCAAGGGGTTGACTACGATGAGACTTTCTCACCGGTAGCGAAGCTGAAGTCCGTCCGAATCATGTTAGCAATTGCCGCATACTATGATTATGAGATATGGCAAATGGACGTCAAAACGGCATTCCTTAACGGTTATCTTAAGGAAGAACTGTATATGATGCAGCCGGAAGGTTTTGTCGACCCTGAGAATGCTGACAAGGTATGCAAGCTCCAGCGATCCATTGATGGGCTGGTGCAAGCATCTCGGAGTTGGAACATTCGCTTTGATGAGATGATCAAAGCGTTTGGGTTTATGCAGACTTATGGAGAAGCCTGTGTTTACAAGAAAGTGAGTGGGAGCTCTGTAGCATTTCTCATATTATATGTAGATGACATACTTTTGATGGGAAATGATATAGAACTTTTGGACAGCATTAAGGCCTACTTGAATAAGAGTTTTTCAATGAAGGACCTTGGAGAAGCTGCTTATATATTAGGCATCAAGATCTATAGGGATAGATCGAGACGCCTCATAGGTCTTTCACAAAGCACATACCTTGATAAGATTTTGAAGAAGTTCAAAATGGATCAGTCCAAGAAAGGGTTCTTGCCTGTTTTGCAAGGTGTGAGATTGAGCTCGGCTCAATGCCCGACCACGACAAAAGATAAAGAAGAGATGAGTGTCATCCCCTATGCTTCAGCCATAGGATCTATTATGTATGCCATGCTGTGTACCAGACCTGATGTAAACCTTGCTGTAAGTTTGGTAGGAAGGTACCAAAGTAATCCCGACAAGGAACACTGGACAGTGGTCAAGAATATCCTGAAGTACCTGAAAATGACAAAGGGCATGTTTCTCGTTTATGGAGGTGACGAAGAGCTTGTCGTAAAGGGTTACGTCGACGCTAGCTTCGACACAGATCTGGATGACTCTAAGTCACAAACCGGATACGTGTATATGTTGAATGGTGGAGCAGTGAGCTGGTGCAGCTGCAAGCAGAGCGTCGTGGCGGGATCTACATGTGAAGTGGAGTACATGGCAGCCTCGGAGGCAGCACATGAAGCAATATGGGTGAAGGAGTTCATCACGGACCTAGGAGTCATACCCAATGCGTCGGGGACAATCAAACTCTTCCGTGACAACACTGGAGCTATTGCACTTGCCAAGGAGCCCAGGTTTCACAAGAAGACAAGGCACATCAAGCGTCGCTTCAACTCCATTCGTGAAAATGTTCAAGATGGATACATAGAGATTTGTAAAGTACATACGGACCTGAATGTAGCAGATCCGTTGACTAAACCTCTCCCTAGGGCAAAACATGAGCAACACCAGAATTCCATGGGTGTTCGATTCATAACAATGTAACTAGATTATTGACTCTAGTGCAAGTGGGATACTGTTGGAAATATGCCCTAGAGGCAATAATAAGAGTATTATTATTATATTTCTTTGTTCATGATAATTGTCTTTATTCATGCTATAACTGTATTATCCGGAAATCGTAATACACGTGTGAATAATAGACACCAACATGTCCCTAGTAAGCCTCTAGTTGACTAGCTCGTTGATCAACAGATAGTCATGGTTTCCTGACTATGGACATTGGATGTTATTGATAACGGGATCACATCATTAGGAGAATGATGTGATGGACAAGACCCAATCCTAAACATAGCACAAGATCGTATAGTTCGTTTGCTAGAGTTTTCCAATGTCAAGTATCTTTTCCTTTGACCATGAGATCGTGTAACTCCCGGATACCGTAGGAGTGCTTTGGGTGTACCAAACGTCACAACGTAACTGGGTGACTATAAAGGTGCACTACAGGTATCTCCGAAAGTGTCTGTTGGGTTGACACGGATCAAGACTGGGATTTGTCACTCCGTGAGACGGAAAGGTATCACTGGGCCCACTCGGTAATGCATCATCATAATGAGCTCAAAGTGACCAAGTGTCTGGTCACTGGATCATGCATTACGGTACGAGTAAAGTGACTTGCCGGTAACGAGATTGAACGAGGTATTGGGATACCGACGATCGAATCTCGGGCAAGTAACATACCGATTGACAAAGGGAATTGCATACGGGGTTGCTTGAATCCTCGACATCGTGGTTCATCCGATGAGATCATCGTGGAGTATGTGGGAGCCAACATGGGTATCCAGATCCCGCTGTTGGTTATTGACCGGAGAGTCGTCTCGGTCATGTCTACATATCTCCCGAACCCGTAGGGTCTACACACTTAAGGTTCGGTGACGCTAGGGTTGTAGGGATATGTATATGCAGTAACCCGAATGTTGTTCGGAGTGCCGTATGAGATCCCGGACGTCACGAGGAGTTCCGGAATGGTCCGGAGGTAAAGATTTATATATGGGAAGTCCTGTTTCGGTCATCGGGACAAGTTTCGGGGTCATCGGTATTGTACTGGGACCACCGGAAGGGTCCCGGGGGTCCACCG
Source organism: Triticum aestivum (assembly GCF_018294505.1). Taxonomy (NCBI): domain Eukaryota; kingdom Viridiplantae; phylum Streptophyta; class Magnoliopsida; order Poales; family Poaceae; genus Triticum; species Triticum aestivum. The sequence goes on along the minus strand of NC_057803.1, from coordinate 519,116,578 downwards.
GGTGGGGCCACCCATCCCGGGGGGCCACATGGGCTGTAGGGAGTGCACCTTGGCCTGCATGGGCCAAGGGCACCAGCCCCAAGAGGCCCATGCGCCTAGGGTTTCAAAGGGGAAGAGTCCTAGGAGGGGAAGACACCTCCTAGGTGCCTTGGGGGGAGGGAAACCTCCCTTGGCCGCCGCCCCACCCTAGGAGATTGGATCTCCTAGGGCCGGCGCCCCCCCCTTGGCCCTCCTATATATAGTGGGGGAAGGAGGGTTTTCATCCCACGCCTTAGGTTGCCTCCTTCTCCCTCTCCAACATCTCCTCCTCCTCCATAGCGCTTGGCGAAGCCCTGACGGAGTACTGCAGCTCCATCACCACCACGCCGTCATGCTGCTGCTGGAGCCATCTTCCTCGACCTCTCCTTCCCTCTTGCTGGATCAAGAAGAAGGAGACGTTACGCTGACCGTACGTGTGTTGAACGCGGAGGTGCCGTCCGTTCGGTGCTAGGATCTCCGGTGATTTGGATCACGTCGTGTTCCACTACCTCATCCCCGTTCTTTGAACGCTTCCGCTCGCGATCTACAAGGTACGTAGATGCATCTAATCACTCGTTGCTAGATGAACTCCTAGATGGATCTTGGTGAAACCGTAGGAAAATTTTGTTTTTCTGCAACGTTCCCCAATAGTTTGATGGCAAGGTAATTTGTAACGAGCAAGTAACGATAATTGTAACAAGTATGGAGCAAGGTAGCCCAATCCTTTTGAGGCAAAGGACATGCCAAAACGGTTTCTTATAGTGAGCAAAGCGTTCTTGAGGGTACATGGGAATTTCATCTATTTACTTTCATCATATTGGTTTGATTTGTGTTCGCTACTTTGATATGTGGGAGGACCGGTGCTTAGGTGCTGTTCTTACTTTAAAAAACCTACTACTTATGATTAACCCTCCCGCAAGCATCCGCAACTACGAGAAAAGTATTAAGGATAAATCCTAACCATAGCATTAAATTCTAGGATCCAATCAGCCCCTTACGGAATAGTGCATAAACCGGGGTTTAAGTTTCTGTCACTCTCGCAACCCACCATCTATTTACTACTGCACAATGCATTCCCTTAGGCCCAAATATGGTGAAGTGTCATGTAGTCGACATTCACATGACACCACTAGGGGAATCACAACATACATACTATCAAAATATCGAACACATATCAAATTCAGATGATTACTTGTAACATGATTTGTCCCGTGCCCTCAAGAACAAAAGTAACTACTCACAAACAACAAACATGCTCATAATCATAGGGGTATTAATATGCATAATGGATCTGAACATATAATCTTCCACCAAAAAAACCATATAGTAATCAACTACAAGATGTAATCAACACTACTAGTCACCCCTAGCAACAATCTGTAGTTCCTGTAAGAAGATTGAATACAAGAGATGAACTAGGGTTTGAGATGAGATGGTGCTGGTGAAGATGCTGATGGATATTCCCCTCCCCAAGATGGGAGAGTTGTTGGTGATGATGATGATGGCGATTTCCCCCTCCGGGAGGGAAGTTCCCCTGACGGAATCGCTCCGCCGGAGGGCAAAAGTGCTCCTGCCCAAGTTCCGCCTCGAGGCAGCGGTGCCCCGTCCCTAATGTATTATTGTGATTTTTTCTAGGTCAAAACCACTTATATACCAGAAGATGGACACCGGAGGTGGGCATGTTGGGGAATGCAGTAATTTCAAAAAATTTCCTACGCACACACAAGATCCATCTAGGTGATGTATAGCAATGAGAGTGGATATAGTGTTGTCTACGTACCCTATAGACCGTAAGCAGAAGCGTTATGACAACGCGGTTGATGTAGTCGTACGTCTTCATGATCCGACCGATCCTAGCACCGAAGGTACGACACCTCCGCAATCTACACACGTTCAACTCTATGACGTCCCACGAACTCTAGATCCAGCTGAGTGTCGAGGGAGAGTTTCATCAGCACGGCGGCATGATGACGGTGATGATGAAGTTACCGACGCAGGGCTTCGCCTAAGCACGATATGACCGAGGTGGAAATATGTGGAGGGGGCACCGCACACGGCTAAGAGATCAACTTGTGTGTCTATGGGGTGCCCCCTCCCCGTATATAAAGGAGTGGAGGAGGGGAGGGCTGTGCCTCTCTATGACGCGCCCTAGGGGGAGTCCTACTCCCACCGGGAGTAGAATTCCCCCCTTTCCCTAGTAGGAGTAGGAGAGAAGGAAGGGGAGAGAGAAGGAAGGAAGGGGGCCCGCCCCCACCCAATTCGGATTGGGCTAGGGGGACGCGCTCTCCACCTTGGCTTTCCTCTCCTCTATTCCACTAAGGCCCAATAAGGCTCATATAGTCCCCTGGGGGTTCCGGTAACCTCTCGGTACTCCGGTAAATGCCCGAACTCATCCGGAACGAGTCCAAACATAGGCTTCCAATATATCGATCTTTATGTCTCGACCATTCCGAGACTCCTCGCAATGTCCGTAATCATATCCGGGAGTCCGAACTACCTTAGGTACATCAAAACACATAAACTCATAATACCGATCGTGACCGAACATTAAGCGTGTGGACCCTACGGGTTCGAGAACTATGTAGACATAACCGAGATTCATCTCCGGTCAATAATCAATAGCGGAACCTGGATGCTCATATTGGTTCCTACATATTCTACGAAGATCTTTATCGGTCAAACTGCATAACAACATACGTTGTTCCCTTTGTCATCAGTATGTTACTTGCCCGAGGTTCGATCGTCGGTATATCAATACCTAGTTCAATCTCGTTACCGACAAGTCTATTTACTCGTTCCGTAATGCAACATCCCGTAACTAACTCATTAGTCACATTGCTTTCAAGGCTTATAGTGATGTGCATTACCGAGAGGGCCCAGAGATACCTCTCCGATACACGGAGTGACAAATCCTAATCTCGATCTATGCCAACTCAACAAACACCATCGGAGACACCTGTAGAGCATCTTTATAGTCACCCAGTTACATTGTGACATTTGATAGCACACTAAGTGTTCCTCCATTATTCGGGAGTTGCCTATTCCCATAGTCATAGGAACATGTATAAGTTATGGAGAAAGCAATAGCAATAAACTAAACGATCAAAGTGCTAAGCTAATGGATGGGTCAAGCCAATCACATCATTCTCCAATGATGTGATCCTGTTTATTAATTGACAACTCTTTGTCCATGGCTAGGCATACTAGTGACACTTTGTGTGTCTATGTATTCACACATGTAGTAAGTTTCTGGTTGATATGATTCTAGCATGAATAATAAACATTTATCATGATATAAGGAAGTATAAATAACAACTTTATTATTGCCTCTAGGGCATATTTCCTTTAGTCTCCCACTTGCACTAGAGTCAATAATCTAGATTACATTGTAATGATTCTAACACCCATGGAGTCTTGGTGCTGATCATGTTTTGCTCGTGAGAGAGGCTTAGTCAACGGGCCTGCAACATTTAGATTCGTATGTATCTTGCAAATCTCTATGTCTCCCTCCTTGACTTGATCGCAGAAGGAATTGAAGCGTCTCTTCATGTGCTTGGTTCTCTTGTGAAATCGGGATTCCTTTGCCAAGGCAATTGCGCCAGTATTGTCACAAACTATTTTTGTTGGACCCGATGCACTAGGTATGACACCTAGATCGGATATGAACTCCTTCATCCAGACGCCTTCATTCGCTGCTTCTGAAGCAGCTATGTACTCCGCTTCACACGTAGATCCCACCACGACGCTCTGCTTGGAACTGCACCAACTGACAGCTGCACTATTCAATAAAAATATGTATCTGGTTTGTGACTTAGAGTCATCCAGATCAGTGTCAAAGCTTGCATCAACGTAACCATTTACGAGGAGCTCTTTGTCACCTCCATAAATGAGAAACATATCCTTAGTCCTTTTCAGGTATTTCAGGATGTTCTTGACCGCTGTCTAGTGATCCACTCCTGGATTACTTTGGTACCTCCCTGCTAAACTAATGGCAAGGCACACATCAGGTCTAGTACACAACATTGCATACATGATAGAACCTATGGCTGAAGCATAGGGAATGACCTTACATTTCTCTCTATCTTCTGCAGTGGTCGGGCATTGAGTCTGACTCAATTTCACACCTTGTAACACAGGCAAGAACCCTTTTTTCGCCTGATCCATTTTGAACTTCTTCAAAACTTTATCAAGGTATGTGCTTTGTGAATGTCCAATTAAGCGTCTTGATCTATCTCTATAGATCTTGATGCCCAATATATAAGCAGCTTCACCGAGGTCTTTCATTGAAAAATTCTTATTCAATTATCCTTTTATGCTATTCAGGAATTCAGCATCATTTCCGTCCACATATAATATCAGAAATGCTACAGAGCTCCCACTCACTTGTAAATACATGCTTCTCCAAAAGTCTGTATAAAACCATATGCTTTGATCACACTATCAAAGCGTATATTCCAACTCTAAGAGGCTTGCACCAGTCAATAAATGGATCGCTGGAGCTTGCACACTTTGTTAGCACCTTTCAGATCGAAAAAACCTTTTGGTTGCATCATATACAACTCTTCTTTAAGATATCCATTAAGGAATGCAGTTTTGACATCCATTTGCCAAATTTCATAATCATAAAACGCAGAAATTGCTAACATGATTCGGACGGACTTAAGCATCGCTACGGGTGAGAAGGTCTCATCATAGTCAACACCTTGAACTTGTCAAAAACCTTTTGCAACAAGTCGAGCTTGGTAGATAGTAACATTTCCGTCAGCGTCAGTCTTCTTCTTGAAGATCCAATTATTCTCTATGGCCTGCCGATCTTCGGGCAAGTCAACCAAAGTCCACACTTTGTTCTCATGCATGGATCCCATCTCAGATTTCATGGCCTCAAGCCATTTTACGGAATCTTGGCTCATCATCGGTTCTTCATAGTTCGTAAGTTTGTCATGGTCAAGTAACATGACCTCCAGAACATGATTACCATACCACTCTGGTGCTGATCTTACTCTGGTTGACCTATGAGGTCCGGTAATAACCTGATCAGAAGTTTCATGATCATCATCATTAGCTTCCTCACTTACTGGTGTAGGAATCACTGGAACTGATTTCTGTGATGAACTACTTTCCAATAAGGGAGTAGGTATAATTACCTTGTCAAGTTCTACTTTCCGCCCACTCACTTCTTTTGAGAGAAACTCCTTCTCTAGAAAGGATCCATTCTTAGCAACGAATATCTTGCCTTCAGATATGTGATAGAAGGTATACCCAATAGTCTCCTTCGGGTATCCTATGAAGACACATTTCTCTGATTTGGGTCCGAGCTTATCAGGTTGAAGCTTTTTCACATAAGCATCGCAACCCCAAACTATAAGAAACGACAACTTGGGTTTCTTGCCAAACCACAATTCATAAGGTGTCGTCTCAATGTATTTCGATGGTGCCCTATTTAATGTGAATGCAGCCATCTCTAAATCATAACCCCAAAATGATAGCGGTAAATCAGTGAGAGACATCATAGATCGCACCATATCTAATAAAGTGCGGTTACGATGTTCGAACACACCATTACGTTGTGGTGTTCCAGGTGGCATGAGTTGCGAAACTATTCCGCATTGTTTCAAATGAAGACCAAACTCAAAACTCAAATATTCACCTCCATGATCAGATCGTAGAAACTTAATTTTCTTGTTATGATGATTTTCCACTTCACTCTGAAATTCTTTGAACTTTTCAATTGTTTCAGACTTATGTTTCATTAAGTAGATATACCCATATCTGCTCAAATCATCTATGAAGGTAAGAAAATAACGATACCCGCCGCGAGCATCAACACTCATTGGACCGCATACATCAGTATGTATTATTTCCAACAAGTCTGTTTGCTCTCTCCATTGTTCCGGAGAACGGAGTCTTAGTCATCTTGCCCATGAGGCATGGTTCGCAAGCATCAAGTGATTCCCAAAGGCCATCAGCGTGGAGTTTCTTCATGCGCTTTACACCAATATGACCTAAACGGCAGTGCCACAAATAAGTTACACTATCATTATTAAACTTATATCTTTTGGCTTCAATACTATGAACATGTGTATCACTACTATCAAGATTTACTAAAAATAGACCACTCATCAAGGGTCCATGACCATAAAAGATATTACTCATATAAATAGAACAACCATTTTTCTCTGATTTAAATGAATAACCGTCTCGCATCAAACAAGGTCCAGATATAATGTTAATGCTCAACGCTGGCACCAAATAACAATTATTTAGGTCTAATACTAATCCCGAAGGTAGATGTAGAGGTAGCGTGCCGACGGCAGTCACATCGACTTTGGAACTATTTCCCACGCGCATCATCACCTCGTCCTTAGCCAATCTTCGCTTAATCCGTATCCCTTGTTTCAGTTGCAAATATTAGCAACATAACCAGTATCAAATACCCAGGCGCTACTGCGAGCATTAGTAAGGTACACATCAATAACATGTATATCAAATATACCTTTCACTTTGCCATCCTTCTTCTCCGCCAAATACTTGGGGCGGTTCCGCTTCCAGTGACCTATCCCTTCGCAGTAGAAGAACTCAATCTCAGGCTTAGGTCCAGACTTGGGCTTCTTCACTTGAGCAACAACTTGCTTGCCGTTCTTAGAGAAGTTCCCCTTCTTCCCTTTAGCCTTCTTCTTGAAACTGGTGGTCTTGTTGACCATCAACACTTGATGCTCCTTCTTGATTTCTACCTCCGCAGCCTTTAGCATTACGAAGAGCTCAGGAATCATCTTATCCATCCTTTGCATATTATAGTTCATCATGAAGCTCTTGTAGCTTGGTGGCAGTGATTGAAGAACTCTGTCAATGACACTATCAACAGGAAGATTAACTCCCAGCTGAGTCAAGTGGTTGTGGTACCCAGACATTCTGATTATATGTTCACAGATAGAACTATTCTCCTCCATTTTGCATCTGTAGAACTTATTGGAGACTTCATATCTCTCAATCCGGGAATTCGCTTGAAATATTAACTTCAACTCATGGAACATCTCATATGCTCCATGATGTTCAAAACATCATTGAAGTCCTGGTTCTAAGCCGTAAAGCATGGCACACTGAACTATTGAGTAGTCATCAACTTTGCTCTGCCAGGTGTTCATAACATCTGGCGTTGCTCCTGCAGTGGGTTTGTCATCTAGCGGTGCTTCCAGGATGTAATTCTTCTATGGAGCAATGAGGATAATCCTCAAGTTACGGACCCTGTCTGTGTAATTGCTACCATCATCTTTCAACTTAGCTTTCTCTAGGAACACATTAAAATTCAACGGAACAACAACACATGCCATCTATCTACAACAACATAGACATGCAAAATACTATCAGGTACTAAGTTCATGATAAATTAAAGTTCAATTAATCAAATTACTTAAGAACTCCCACTTACATAGACATCCCTCTAATCATCTAAGTGATCAAGTGATCCATATCAACTAAACCATGTCTGATCATCACGTGAGATGGAGTAGTTTTCAATGATGAACATCACTATGTTGATCATATCTACTATATGATTCACACTCGACCTTTCGGTCTCAGTGTTCCGAGGCCATATCTGCATATGCTAGGGTCGTCAAGTTTAACCCGAGTATTCTGCGTGTGCAAAACTGGCTTGCACCCATTGTATGTGAATGTAGAGCTTATCACACCTGATCATCACATGGTGTCTCGGCACGACGAACTGTAGCAACGGTGCATACTCAGGGAGAACACTTATACCTTGAAATTTAGTGAGAGATCATCTTATAGTCCTACCGCCGAACTAAGCAAAATAAGATGCATAAAGGATAAACATCACATGCAATCGATATAAGTGATATGATATGGCCATCATCATCTTGTGCCTTTGATCTCCGTCTCCAAAGCACCGTCATGATCACCATCGTCACCGGCTTGACACCTTAATCTCCATTGAAGCATCATTTTTGTCTTGCCAACTATTGCTTCTACGAGTATCGTTATTGCTTAGTGATAAAGTAAAGCAATTACATGGTGATTGTATTTCATACAATAAAGCGACAACCATATGGCTCCTGCCAGTTGCCGATAACTCGGTTACAAAACATGATCATCTCATACAATAAAATTTAGCATCATGCCTTGACCATATCAGATCACAACATGCCCTGCAAAGGCAAGTTAGACATCCTCTAGTTTGTTGTTGCAATTTTTATGTGGCTGCTACGGGCTGAGCAAGAACCGTTCTTACCTAGGCATCAAAAACCACAATGCAGTATAGTGATTGCTTTTTGATCTTCAGAAAGAACCCTGTTCATTGAATCCAATTCAAATAAAGTTAGAGAAACTGACACCCACTAGCCACCTGTGTGCGAAGCACGTTGGTAGAACTAGTCTCGCGTATGCGTACACGTAATGTCGGTCTGAGCCGCTTCATCCAACAATGCCGCTAAATAAAGAATCAACTAGTGACAGCAAGCAATATGTATATACCCATGCCCACAACTCCTTTGTGTTCTACTCGTGCATATAACATCTGCGCATAGACCTGGCTCGAATGCCATTGTTGGGGAACATAGTAATTTCAAAAAATCTCCTATGCACACGCAAGATCCATCTAGGTGATGTATAGCAATGAGAGGGGATAGAGTGTTGTCTACGTACCCTCGTAGACCGTAAACGGAAGCGTTATGACAACACGGTTGATGTAGTCGTACATCTTCACGATCCGACCGATCCTAGCACCGAAGGTACGACACCTCTGCGATCTGCACACGTTCAGCTCGGTGACGACCCATGAACTCTAGATCCAGCTGAGTGTCGAAGGAGAGTTTTGTCAGCACGACGGTGTGATGACGGTGATGATGAAGTTACCGACGCAGGGCTTCGCCTAAGCACTACAACAATATGACCGAGGAGGAAATCTGTGGAGGGGGGCATCGCACACGGCTAAGAGATCAACTTGTGTGTCTATGGGGTGCCCCCCTCTCCTGTATATAAAGGAGTGGAGGAGGGGAGGGCTGGCCCCCTCTATAGCGAGCCCTAGGGGGCACTACAAAAAAATACACTTCCGTGATGATACGTGTGAGGGAGTCCGGGATTAGGGGGTCTCCGGACAGCCGGATTATATCCTTTGGCCGGACTGTTGGACTATGAAGATACAAGATTAAAGATTTCGTCTCGTGTCCGAATGGGACTCTACTTGGCGTGGAAGGCAAGCTAGGCAATACGGATATGGATATCTCCTCCTTTGTAACCGACCTTGTGTAACCCTAACCCTCTCCGGTGTCTATATAAACCGGAGGGTTTTAGTCCGTAGGACAATGACAACTATAACATACAATCATACCATAGGCTAGCTTCTAGGGTTTAGCCTCTCCGATCTCGTGGTAGATCTACTCTTGTACTACCCATATCATCAATATTAATCAAGCAGGAGTAGGGTTTTACCTCCATCAAGAGGGCCCGAACCTAGGTAAAACATTGTGTCCCCTGCCTCCTGTTACCATCCGCCTTAGACGCACAGTTCGGGACCCCCTACCCGAGATCCGCCGGTTTTGACACCGACATTGGTGCTTTCATTGAGAATTCCTCTGCGTCATCACCATTAGGCTTGATGGCTCCTACTATCATTGATGGTGATGCCGTCCAGGGTGAGACTTTTCTCCCCGGACAGATCTTCGTATTCGGCGGCTTTGCACTGCGGGCCAATTCGCTTGGCCATCTGGAGCAGATTGAAAGTTACGGCCCTGGCCACCAGGTCAGGTTTGGAATCTTAAACTACACGGACGATATCCGTGGAGACTTGATCTTCAATGGATTCGAGCCTCTGCCTTGTGCGTCACGCGGTCACGATGAGTACGATCTAGCTCTACCATCGGATAGTGTTCAAGAGATCACACAGGAAGCCGCTCCGACCCTCAATTCAGAGCCAGTTGCGCCTTCCGCGGACGGGTGGATGGACCCCGCCACGGAAGCCTTACCCTTAGCAGCGATCGAGCCGAACATCGACCTTACCTTGGACAAGAGCCGTGTTGTTAAACTGCCAGATCCTTCTCCGGCCACGGACTCCGAACCGCCGGCGCCCGTTCCTATCGAATCCGATTGGCGCCAATCATGGAGTTTACCTTCGCGGATATTTTTCAGCACTCGCCCTTTGGCGACATACTGAACTCATTAAGGTCTCTCTACTTGACAGGAGGATCCTGGCCGAACTATGTCCGGCAGGACTGGGATGCGGATGACGAAGAAATTCGCGGCCCACCCACCACCCACTTAGTAGCCACTGTCGGTGACTTAACCGACATGCTCGACTTCGACTCCGAAGACATCGACGGTATGGACGACGATGCGGGAGACGCAGAGGAACCACTGCCCACAGGGCACTGGACAACCACCTCATCATACGATATATACATGGTGGATACACCCAAAGAAGTAATGGCGACGAGATAGCGGAGGATGACCCCTCCAAGAAGCAACCCAAGCGCCGACGTCAGCGGCGTTGCTCTAAGTCCCGCCAAAGCAAAAGTGGTGATACCGGCACAGGAGATAATAACACTCCGGATAGTGCCGAAGACAACAACAATCCCCTCCAGCAAGATTTAGAGCAGGAGGATGGAGGAGCCAGCCCTCCTGAGAGAGCGGCAGACGGAGAGACTGAGGATGATAATTACATGCCCCCCTCCGAAGACGAGGCAAGCCTCGACGACGACGAATTCGCCGTGCCAGAGGATCCCATCAAACAAGAGCGCTTCAAACGCCGGCTTATATCCACGGCAAATAGCCCTAAGAAAAAGCAGCAGCAGCTTCAAGCTGATCAAGATCTGCTAGCTGACAGATGGACTGAAGTCCTCGTGGCCGAGGAATATACACTCGAGCGCCCCTCCAAAAATATACACTCGAGCGCCCCTCCAAGAGTTACCCAAAATGCAGGTTGCTACCCCGACTAGAGGAAGAAGCGTATGACGCGGCTGACCGGCCACCTCGTGGCCGCGATAGAGAGGCATTCCAGCCAAAAACTCAGCTCGCACCCCGACGCCATTCAAATAAAAAGGCATGGGGAGATACGCCAGACCTGCGAGACATATTGGAGGGCAAATCAAAGCATGCAAGATTGATCTACGGATCACGGGGGCGCGCCACTGTGCGAGACGATAAACGTCATGCCGGATACAGTAAAAGTAAATCCGGCCGGGCCGAACACATCGGACAAGACCCATTCGAGCTGCGTCGTGATATAGCCCAATACAGAGGCGCCGCACACCCCTTATGCTTCACAAACGAAGTAATGGATCATCAAATCCCAGAAGGTTTCAAACCTGTAAATATTGAATCATACGACGGCACAACAGATACCGCAGTATGGACCGAGGATTTCCTCCTCCACATCCACATGGCCCGTGGTGATGACTTACATGCCATCAAATACCTCCCACTAAAGCTCAAGGGACCAGCACGGCATTGGCTTAACAGCTTGCCAGCAGAGTCCATTAGCTGTTGGGAAGACCTGGAAGCCGCATTCCTCGACAACTTTCAGGGCACTTATGTGCGGCACCAGATGCCGATGACTTGAGCCACATAATTCAGCAGCCAGAAGAATCGGCCAGGTAATTCTGGACTCCGTTCCTAACAAAGAAAAATCAAATTGTCGACTGTCCGGATGCAGAGGCCCTAGCGGCTTTCAAACACAACATCCGCAACGAATGGCTCGCCCGGCACCTTGGTCAGGAAAAGCCGAAATCTATGGCAGCCCTCACGACACTCATGACCCGCTTTTGTGCGGGAGAAGACAACTGGCTGGCTCGCAGTAATAACATATCAAAGAACCATGGTACTTCGGATACCAAGGACGGCAATAACAGGTCACGTCGCAACAAACATAAGCGCCGCATTAACAGCTATAATACCGAGGATATGACAGTCAATGCCGGATTCAAAGGCTCTAAACCCGGTCAGCGGAAAAAGCCATTCAAACAAAGTACGCCGGGTCCGTCCAGCTTGGACCGTATACTCGATCGCTCGTGTCAAATACACGGCACCCCAGAAAAGCCAGCCAATCACACCAACAGGGATTGTTGGGTGTTCAAGCAGGCCGGCAAGTTAATTGCCGAAAACAAGGACAAGGGGCCACATAGCGATGATGAGGACGAGCCCCGGCAGCCACACACCGGAGGACAGAAGAGGATTCCCCCACAAGTGCGGACGGTAAACATGATATACGCAATCCACATCCCCAAAAGGGAGCGGAAGCGTGCACTCAGGGACGTGTATGTGTTGGAGCCAGTCGCCCCAAAGTTCAACCCATGGTCCTCCTATCCGATCACTTTCAATCGCATGGACCATCCCAGTAGTATCCATCATGGCAGATTCGCCACACTGGTTCTGTACCCAATCATTGACAGATTTCACCTCACTCAAGTCCTTATGGATGGCGGCAGCAGTCTGAACCTGCTTTATCAAGACACAGTGCGCAAAATTGGTATAGATCCCTCAAGGATCAAAACCAGAAAAACGACCTTTAAGGGCATCATTCCAGGCGTAGAGGCCCATTACACAGGCTCAATTACACTGGAAGTGGTCCTCGGATCCCCGGATAACTTCCGAAGCGAAGAATTAATCTTTGATATAGTCTTGTTCCGCAGTGGTTATCATGCACTGCTCGGGCGAACCGCATTTGCGAGATTCAATGCGATACCGCATTATGCATACCTCAAGCTCAAGATGCTAGGACCTTGCGGGGTTATTACAGTCAATGGAAACACAGAACACTCTCTCCGAACAGAGGAGCACACCACGGCCCTCACAGCAGAAGCGCAAAGCAGCCTCTCAAGGAAATCCACTAGTTCGGCGTTTCAAGACCCGGACACCTTCAAGCGCGCTTGGAGCAATCGACAACTAGACCGCCTGGCGCGCTCTAAGCTCACATAGCAATGCGCCCCCCACCCCAGTCTCAGCCAAACGGCAAAACTCGTGCCACGCGTACATAATTACGCATTAAAAATACCATGGGCATAGGTGGGGAGGGGGGCACACTGCGGCATGCCCCAAGACGCGGCTTAAACCACACTAGGGGCTTCCCGTTTGGTTATTTTTCTCTTTTTCAGGACCTTAATCTCTGGAAACCCTGTCCGACAGCACTATTGCCGAACACATGATGCAGCAACCAAGGAGGCAGAAAGCTATGTCACACCAAGGAATTCCCAGGTGGATCACAATAACGAGCGAAATATTTGATTTAATACTATTCCTCAGCTTGCCCTTGGAAGGGACATAGTCCCACTCTTTGCTTATCGCACTATCTGTATCATTCTGCTTTAATGCACCTTTTTGAATAAACAATGCATAACATCACGACTATTATTGCATTCTTGTTATATATATGTGTTCATTAATGATGCCTTGCAAGCGTACACTTTGGTACAGCCAATACACCAGGGGCTTACGTACCCCACAATATGGTGTGAAAAGTCCGAACACTTTCACAAGTGCGACACCCCGAACTTATAGAATTATATGCATCAGCTTCGAATCATGTCTTTGGTCAAATGTTGGGTTTGCCCGGCTCCTATGTTTTGGTACCTTACGTTCCGCTCTATCGGCTAAGGTAGCGCTAGGAGAACTACTGTGATTGTGCCCCGGTTCCGCCGGGCTTAGCACCTCAGTAGAGAAAGCTAAAACTAACTGTCATGATAAGGCGAGAGACTGGTCGCTGTTCAGCGAGGTTTTCGAGTCCTTAAAGACTTATGCCGCTTGGGGCGAGGGGCCGGCCATGTCCGGCTTAAAGGCATGTATCGTGCTCCGAATTCAGCCTTCCAAATACCAGGGGCTTCGCTGAAATTTAAAATTATAGAATTCTATGGCTAAGTGAGAGTGATAAAGCATTATTAGTCTGGTTGCCTTGTTTGTTGTGTTGAGCACCTCCCTCGAAGGACCCAAACATGGGAACAAGAGTGCTCAGGTTTATCCCGAACACCCCAACACTCGCGGCATGGGGGCAAAAGCCGAGGACTAGCCATCTCTCAGATTGGATAAACGGCCAAACAGAAGGTAATATTTTAAATTCACACAAGCGTTCCATAGCGCATATGAAACAAGTTTTCATCATACAGGATCACACGAGCAAGTTTACTCAAATATTACATCCTTTGAACATTCGTCCGCCACAAGATGGGCACCTTTCAGGACACCCTCATAATAAATTTCGGGGGTGTGATGCTCTTTGCCCTGCGGCGGCCCTTCCTTGATCAGCTTCACTGCGTCTAGCTTGGCCCACTGCACCTTCACATGGGCGAAAGCCCGGCGTGCACCTTCGATGCAGACGGACCGCTTGACGACCTCCAGCCGTGGGCAGGCATCCACAAGCCGCCTCACCAGGCCGAAGTAGCTATTCGGAAGGGCGTCGCCGGGCCATAGCCGCACTATAAAGCCCTTCATGGCCTGTTCGGCCGCCTTGTGCAGCTCGACCAGCTGCTTTAGCTGGTCGCTCAGAGGCATCGGGTGTTTAGTCCCAGTATACTGAGACCAGAACAGCTTCTACGTTGAGCTTCCCTCCTCGGCCTGGTAAAACTGTGCGGCATCCAACACACCGCGGGGCAAATCTGTGAATGCTCCTGGAGAGCTCCGAATTCAGGTAAGTAATTGGTAATTTACTTGTACGTGCTTGCTCCGCATATAGAATGCCTTACCCGCAGCTATCTTCTTCATTGCGTCGATCTCTTGGAGGGCCTTTTGGGCTTCGGCCTTGACACTTTTCGCGCTCTCGAGGGCCGCGGAAAGCTCAGACTCTCGCGTCTTCGAGTCAAGCTCCAACGCCTCATGCTTCGTCACGAGAGCCTGGAGCTCTTGCTGCACCTCGCCCACCCAAGCCTCTTGCTTTTCTCGCTCGGTGCGCTCCTTGGCCGCTTTATCTTCGGCCTTGGTTAGCGCTTGCTTCAGGGTCGCCACCTCGGTCGTGGCCCCTGGCAGATATACGATGATCCTGTCATTTTGCAATCGCGTCTTTTTTATATATACATATCTATAGATAGGGTATTACTTAGCCTTGTTCTCCTCGAGCTGCCTCTTGGCAAGGCCGAGCTCTTTCTTGGACCACTCGAGGTCCTGCTTCAGTACGGCAACCTCCGTAGTCAGTGTGGCGGACACCAGCAGCGAGGCCTGCATACGCATATTGACATACTTATATTAGACTCCTGCGATATTATTTGATCCTCTGTTTGGCTTTTCTTTGTGAACACCGAACAAAGCATCAGGGGCTCACTACTAGGGAAAACCCTAGCAGTAGCGCTGGTTTTGTGCTCACTAGTAGCGCGGGTAGGCGCGCTACTAATAAGGCGCTACAGCTATTGCTTAGCAGTAACGCGTGCCGCACGCGCTACTGCTAGGACAAATAGCTGCAGCGCTTGTTCACTCCCACGCTGCTGCTAATGTAACTATTGGCAGCGTGTTTTCTTTCCATCGCTACTAGTATTGTTTTGATTTTTTTATTTTTAGTGTATTTATGCGCCATCGTACAAATATTGGTACAATACCAGTTATGAGGTTTACATCATTATGTCCATAACAGTGTGTCAAATGAAGGTGGATTAGGTTCAAGTGGAGGCAATATGTGGTGCATGTCAAAAGTATACTACTAATCCAAACTTGATCTAGTTTGGACTAGTAGTACTTTCGATGTGCACCTCATGTTGCCTCCACTTGAATCTAATCCGCCAGCACAAGCTATTTAATCATCATCATAATCATTAGCACCAACAATATTTATTTAATCACCACCAACACTAGCTAATAATAATCATCAGCCATTACCACCAACACTAGCTATTTTATCATCATAGTAATAGTGTAGCACATCATCAGCCTCAAACTCATTTCTAGCTAATCACTCCTGCTGCTCTCTCTTAGGTAAAACAACATAAAACATGTGTAGCTCTCCTCCTTGATCAAGTTGGAGCATGCAGATGAACCTATCTCCTAATTTTGGGTAGCACATCTGTTTGCTGCCCCCTAGTACTTGTCTGCGCTCCCCCATCACATATCTGGTCCAGTCTTGCACTATTAAGCATTCATCGCTAATCTTGAATGCACTAAAGTAACATGTAGGATATCTTGGCCGTAAGCTAATAATACTCATGGTACCTTTAGTCTCGATCCCATAAGGCACAACATTCATCGGGAGTCCCTGTTGAAGAACATCGTATGGTCACATACTTAGCAATGAAGTTTAGCTTCACAAATAATGTATGGAAAAGATGCACTGAGGACAAATAGTAAAAATCTTACCATCCTTCCTAAATAGATGTGACCGTAGTTCATGACGTACACTATTGGTCGCACGTTTTCAGTACTAAGATTTCTAAGTCCAGGAAGAAAATTTGTCTTGACGGTATCAAGATCCTCAAGCCATGAAACATAATGACTTAGCTCCTCGCAGTTTAGTTCAGCCCCGGAACAGTAGTAGGTCCTGTCTACCAAGCGCTGGACGTGTTTGCTTGCACCAAAATAAGCTGACAATACAAATTAGTTGTCAACTATTTTTGAATAAACAATATCAAAGACATAAATATGGTTGAGAAACTTACATTTTGGTGTAACTGGAGGCATCTGCACATCGACCCAGATGTCGGTATTACCTTCAATATCATCTTCCGAACGAATATCAAAGGTGATAACTATATCAGGCTGAAATGCATAAGTCTTGCATAGTGCTCGCCATGTTTTGCATCCAAAATAGGTGTAGTCGTCTGAATTGTATAATTTTGCATGGAAAATATAACCATGCTCGGTCTTCAAATAAACTTTCTTTACCTCCATAGTATGACTGAAACCTATCTTATCCAATACAAAAACTCTTGCATGGCAGGGGATACGCTAGTAGAATAGTAAAAAAAATAAGTTGAAGCAAATGAAGCAGATGTCATGCTTAATTACAAAAAAAGACTTGTCGCTGTGACTTACTGTATCCACTTCGAAGTTCTCGTCCAGCTTGATGCTGAAGCGCCTATCATCATCTAGGAAGATTCCATCGCACAGGCCGCGCTCGTCTTCGCAGTATTTGCAAATACCGAAATCCTTTTTGTCGTCAGACATTTCCTATGTTCATAGTTAAAACATTAATTGAAAATAGATAGAAGACAACTACCAGGATACTCAACACACAAATCCGGGGCACTCGATATTTCCTACATATTCTGGCAAAAGTCATGCCAAAATTCACGGAAAAATCCGGCATGACCTTTGCTAAAATAGGATATATCGAGCGCCTAAAATTTGCCGGAACGGAAATGAATCAACACTCCGGCAAAACATAGGCCACTCGGAGGTGTAACCTGCAAACATGACCGGCCACTTGGATATTGAGCAACACAAGATATACATTTCAAAATATCTTATAAGACTCAAATTAGCATGCATTCAATAAGCAAAAGTAAATCATCACATGTGTTCGTACATCGTCGAATATTATCACTAATACATCCCGAATAGTGTCATACATATAACATCACTAGTACAACTAAAACCCTAGCACACGACGGGTATCGGCACGGGCGGTGGACACCCACAGAGAAGGAACCATCACGGGATCATAGCTCTAGTGAGATCCCTGGAGAACCTGCCAGGTATTGGAGAACCTGTGCTCCAACACAAACAAGTAGCGACGGACGTGCGCGTCCTCCTCACTGACACGGTGACGCACCACCTCCGTGGAGTCCTCGAGCCTCTGGACCGTCACTGGCCCACGCGACCGCCACCAAAGAAGGTTCGGGTCAACGACAGGCTGGCTCCTCACCAACCTGCACCCCCGGTAGGTAGCGCCTCCCAGTACCACCCCGGCAGAGCCCAGTCCCGGACATGGCCCATCTGGTCAAGCAGGTGTCGTCCTCCGCCGACTCGACGACGAGGATGCGGTATAGGCATCGTCCACGTCGATGCAGGAAAATTGCTTTAACTAAAAAAATAGCAACAAGTTCTTACTAACTAGTTCTATTAATTCAACTAGTTCTTACTAAAAATAAACTTACTATAAATAAAACTATTCTAGTACCTAATTAGTACCTAGTTCTTACTAACTAATTAGTACCTAAGAACTACTTCCCTAATTACCATCTAATTTGATGAACCTATAGGGGTGGAAAGTGGTAGCCTATATTCCAACTATCCAACTATAAAGTGAAATAAGTGGTCAAATTTTACTTGTTTTATGATTCATCTTAGAAATTTGATTCGTTTCCACCCTTACATGAACCCTAACTCATTTGATCCGCATCCGCATCCGATTCGTTTCCACCCTAACTAATTTGATGGAGGTAGAAACCCTAGGCAGAGGTAGGGGAGAGGGAGGAGCAGGCGTGCTCAACTCGGGTGCCTGCAACGAGGGAGGGGCAGGCAGCATCGAGGTCGTGGTC